>NC_045551.1:66490817-66503317 GCF_009769535.1 Thamnophis elegans
CAGCGTGAACTTAAATGGACTTCAGAGGATGGTAGAAGACAGGAAGGCCTGGAGGAACGTTGTCCATAGGGTCACGATGGGTCGGACACAACTTCACAATTAACAACAAGAAAGGCCAGCAGGTCAGAGGGATTCTCAAAATCATCACCTCCCAAAGCCATAAGGAGTGCGGAGGGAGAAGCAGCTTAGAAAGGCATGTTGCATCCCTCAGATTTATCCATTTTAGAGCCTCTGGCAAGAGAAGAGAGGAAAAGGGGATTCAAAGCAGGGAATTCTTTATCTTCTTTCTTCTTTGTCTCTGCTCTTTCTGGATTCTCTGTTGTTAGCGCAGAAAAGATATTCAGGAGGAATGTCTCAGTTATCACACCAGGGAGACCAGTGGAGGAAACTCCCTGCAAATTAGCTCTATTAAAGAGAGTCTGCTTTTCCTCCTGGATTTGTTCAAGCCTTGTCCACACAGTCCTGTATTCCTGCCGTCCTAGACAATCTGCACAAGATAACAAGCTTTGTGTTACTTTGCAGGGGAAAATGAAAGAGGCAGGCTTCCCTTTTCAATAGCCTCCTCAAAGTTCCATGCAGTCTCCCTCCAGTTTACTGAGCATCTTTTATCATGCTGTGGTTTTAAAAAGTTGTTTCTTCTTTTGTCCTTCTCAAAACACAGGCGGTTATTTTTTTGGTTTTGATCTGAGAATGTATATGTGTCTATCTATCTATCTATCTATCTATCTATCTATCTATCTATCTATCTATCTATCATCTACCTACCTACCTACCTACCTACCTACCTACCTACCATTGGCTTATCATCTGTCTGTCTATCTATCTATCATCTATCACCTGTCTGTATTCTCTTTCCATCCATCCATCCATCCATCCATCCATCCATCCATCCATCTATCTATCATCTATCTATCATCTGTCTGTCTGTCTGTCTGTCTGTCTGTCTGTCTGTCTGTCTATCTATCTATCTATCTATCTATCTATCTATCTATCTATCTATCATTGGTCTATCATCTGTATGTCTATCAATCTATCATCTATCACCTGTATTGTATTGTCTTTCCATCCATCCATCCATCCATCCATCCATCCATCATCTATCTATCATCTGTCTGTCTATTTATCTATCTGTCTATCATCTGCCTATCTATCATCTATTACCTGTCTGTCTTGTCTTTCCGTCCGTCCATCCATCCATCCATCCATCCATCCATCCATCCATCTATCTATCTATCTATCTATCTATCTATCTATCTATCTATCTATCTATCTATTGTATCTCTCATATCTATTGTATCTATCATATCTATCTCCATCTTCTATGTATTTATCTATCTGTTGGTCTGACTTAGGGACATGGTGGCTCAATGGCTAAGACACTGAGCTTGTCGATCAGAGAGGTTGGCAGTTTGCTGGTTCGAATCCCTAGCGCCGTGTAATGGAATGAACTCCCGTAACATGTCCCAATGTTTGCCAACTTAGCAGTTCAAAAGCATGTAAAAATACAAGTAGAAAAATAGGAACCACCTTTGGTGGGAAAGTAACAGCATTCCGTGTGCCTTCGTCATTTAGTCATGCGGGCCACATGACCACAGAGATACCTTTGGACAGTGCTGGCTTTTTGACTTTGACACGGAGATAAGCATTGCCCCCTAGAGTCAGGACTGACTAGCATATATGTGCGAGGGGAACCTTTACCTGATCTGACGATTTCTATCTGTCATCTATTTATCATCTCTACCTAACAATCTATCTATCTATCCATTTATCCTTCTATCTCAGCATATTCTCTCTTAATCTGCTTTCCATGGGACTAAATTCTCCCGGTCTGTTCTGATTTAATTTGTGTTTAAAAATCACCAGAACTGAAGATTTCATCTATGTAAAGGGATAATCAATGTGCTCTTTAGGGGGTGAAAAGTCCTTATGGGCTGGAGATTTGAGGCATACTGTTGGAGGAAGCTTAAGAACAAAATTGTCTGCTTTATTCTTCAGAATGATTTGTACTGACAATGGGATGAGCTGGGTTTTAATCTGAGCGAAATCCCTGGGATGAATGGTGTGGTGGGAGATACAGTAACCCCACAAAGAGATCATCTGTTTCACACTCAGCCAGTCTAACTGAACTCAACAACTGTCCCTTTGTAACACCAGCAATGTGTGATTCCAGGCATGCATGCATATTAATTGAAAATGAAGCTGTTAGGTTTCTGCGTCCCAAAGAGAATGAATAATAAATATAGACTTGGAAAGCAGACCAATATTTATTAAGTCATCACTCTTTCAGCCAATACTGTGATGGCCTTTAATCATATGTAAGCTCTAATGCGATGTTCAGAATTGCTATGTCCTAATTATTTATGGAGAATTCATACTCCTTGGAGTTTCAACTCATGCTTTCTGGGATACAGCAAAGCAGAAGAGGTATATCAGAGTGTATCTGTCCATGCATATTATTCATTACATCTGTTCGTTTGTCACCACAATATTAAAATAAAGATGCTGAGACCCTTAAAAAATGTGCAAAGAGGAGCAACGAAGAGGATAAGGGATCTCGAGGCTAAATTTTACATTGAATGATTGAGGGAACTAGTGATGTCTAGGCTGTCAAAGAGAAGGATTGGGGTGACATGATAACTGTCTTCTGGTATTCAACGTCACAAGGAAAAGGGGGTTAACTTATTCTCCAAAACACCTGAGGGTAGGGCAAGAAGTAATGAGTGGCATGAGATTTCCTGCTGAAGTAGAAGGTTGGACTGGAAGACCTCCAAGGTCCCTTCCAATTCTGTTATTCTGCTTGTTAAAGAGAAATCCTATCTAGAACTAAGGAGGGTTTCCTAACAGTGAGAATAGAATAGAATAGAATAGAATAGAATAGAAAAAGAGGAGAAGCAGAGAAAGAAAAGAGAAGAATGGAATGGAATGGAATAGAATGGAGAATAAGAAGGAGGAATGAGAAGCAGAGAAAGAAAGGAGAAGAATGGAATAGAATATAAGAGAACAGAACAGAATGGAATGAAATGGAATAGAATAGAATGGAGAAGGAGGGAGGAAAAGCAGAGAATGAAAGTAGAAGGATGGGATGGGATGGGATGGGATGGGATGGGACGGGACGGGACGGAACGGGACGGAATGGAATGGAACAGAATGGAATAGAATGGAATAGAATGGAATAGAATGGAGAAGGAGAAAAAGAAGGAGAAGGAGGAATGAGAAACAAAGAAGGAAAAGAGAAGAATGTGATGGGGTGGGATGGAATAGAATAGAATAGAGGAGGAGGAGGGGGGAGAAGCACAGAAAGAAAGGAGAAAGATAGGATAGGATAGGATAGGATAGGGTAGGGTAGGGTAGGGTAGGGTAGGATAGGATAGGATAGGATAGGATAGGATAGAATAGAATAGAATAGAATAGAATAGAATAGAATAGAATAGAATAGAATAGAATAGAATAGAATAGAATAGAATAGAATAGAATAGAATAGAATACTTTATTGGCCAAATGTGATTGGACACACAAGGAATTTGTGTGTGGTGCATATGCTCTCACTGTACATAAAAAGACAAGATACATTCATCACAAATCATAAGGTACAACACAGACAGATTAGACAGACATTTGTCCAGAACAGTGAAAGGTTTCCTGTTTGAGCAAGGGGTTGGACTAGAAGCCCTCCAAGGTCCCTTCCAACTCGGTTATTCTATTATAATGTTCATTAACAATAGGGTATCATAAATGATGGCAAGGAGTTGACATCTTCTCTATCTCTTTTCTACCTTGGAGTGGTCATTTATTTATTTTTTATTTCCAGCCCTGAATGTTAGTCCTCCTAAGAATATATTTGTTGTTTTTAAGTCATGTGTTTGTTTCTGTTGATGTGCTTATGTGTTTAAAATAAAAATGTATAAATTTTTTTAAAAAAGAATATATTTTGTCTATGGGCTAAAGCATGATCCCAAAAATAGCTCACGTTCTTTATTAAATTAGGACCATTCCTTTCTCAGAAATATAAAATAGCAATAGCATTTAGACTTATATACCACTTTACAGCACCTTTACAGCCCTCTTTAAGTAGTTTACAGAGTCAGCCTCTTGTCCCAAACAATCTGGGTCCTCATTCGACCCTCTTCGGAAGGATGGAAGGCTGAGCCAACCTTGAGCCTGGTGAGCTTCGAAATGCCAAATTGCAGGCAGCCATAAAAAATAAAATAAAAAATAGGACAAACTATCCTTTTGTTTGTTTTCTCTCAGCGGAGAAATCCCCCTCTATATGCTGTTTTCCTACATCTTTTCATTTTAATTTATTCCGGGACAGTCTTCTGGATCTTCGGCCCTTAATTCTTTGAATCATTAACCTCATCAAAGGCTTGTTTGCCAAGAGTTTATTCATGTAGAGAACTGGAGGCATTAGTGTGAAAGCTTATTTGATCATTGTGATATATACTTCAGCAGTTAAATATTTTTAATCACTTTCACATATAGATATGGAACAAAAGTGAAGAGAAGCATTAAGCAATGAATATGCAAAACGCTGTAAAAAAACTGTTTGGTTCCAATTTCTTATAGAAAACCTTCAGACTCAAGTTGTCTAGACAATACAGGAAGTGGTGGGTTTCATTTATTTTTACCACCGGTTTGCCCCCCCAAATGCACACTCTCTTCATGTACCCGGCCTTCCACGCATATGCTTTACTCATGCACAGGCCTTCTGGGCATGCTCCCAGCCTTAAAAAATGTGGCTAAATAGGACAGCATAATGCCAGGATATGTGGGCCTAATTGCGATCTCTGATGCCAGTTCGTCCGCACCAGTACGAACCGGCTGAATACCATCTCTGAATACAGGTAGTCAGTTAGTGCATTGGAAGGGGTATTGAATTTGAATTGAATTGAATTTATTAGGTTTCTATGCTGCCCAATCCTGAAGGACTCCGGGCGGCTTACAGAATAAGAAATTAAAAGAACTTAAGAACAATAGGACACACAAAGTTAAAAAAGAACGCAACAAACACCAATCAGAAGGCCTGCCGGAAAAGCCAGGTTTTACTGGCTTTGCGAAAGGCCATGAGAGTGGGGATGGCCCGGATCTCTGGGGGCAGCTCATTCCATATGGCCGGAGCGGCAACAGAGAAGGCCGTACTCCTAGGCCCTCCTAGCCGGCATTGTCCTGCTGAAGGTACCCGGAGAAGGTCCATCCTGTGTGATCTTATTGGTCTAAGGGAGGTATGTGGCAGGAGACGGTCTCATAGGTACCCAGGTCCTAGGCCATGTAGGGCTTTAAAGGTAATAACCAGCACCTTGAATCGTGTTCCCTTTGTCTGAAGCTACATGGGTGAAATGTTGGCATGTAAAAGCTGATAAATGAGTGAAACAATTCCATCATAAATTTCCCGATAAGCCAGAGGGTGGTTAGTTATGCTTATGTTAACCTCCACAATATTCTCTTTTCAAGATATACATTTCTTCTGAGGAGAGGCCGCCTGTCAGGCCTGCAGCCATTTTTTTTTCTGTTGGATCTTTGGCCTGCCACACTTTCTATTATTCTACTGTGCCTTTTCTATTGTGGGAAAATGGGAGGTGTGGATTGTACGGAGTTAAATGCTATGTAGCCATAATAAAATTCCTTTATAGAAAGCCAAGGTCATCCTTTGTCTCTGCACCTGACCGGAACTGGATGGGTAAAACTGCCAGTGTGGCAGTGGGAGATTGGACCATGTGATGGACTTGTGGGTATGGGGGAAAGATCTTGAACTTTCAGCTGGGTGAGGAAAATCAGGAAGCTTTCAGATTCGTGTTTTCCCAGATGTGCCAACATGGCTATCTTCATAAATTGGAACTTTGAGCAATACTTTGCCTTGGACTCTGATTTAATTTTGGATGCTATTTGGAACCCTGACACACAACTTACAGCAGTTCATTTAACCACTGTTCAAAGTTACAGCAGCACTGAAAAAAATGACTTATGGCTGTTTTTCACACTTACAACAATGGCCATCCCAATGGCCCTGTGATCAAAATTCAGATGCTTGGTAGCTGACTCATGTTTATGACGGTTGCATTGTCCTGGGGTCATGTAAGGCTTATATACTACTTCACAATGATTTACAGCCGCTCTCTCAGTGGTTTACAGAGTCAACCTCTTGCCCCCAACAATCTGGGTCCTCATTGTACCACCCTCGGAAGGATGGAAGGCTGAGTCAACCTTAAACCTGTCAGGATCAAACTGCTGGCAGTGGGCAGAGTCAGTCTGCAATCCTGCATCCGAACCACTGCACCACCACAAGCAAAGTAAATGAGGAAGCCAGTTTCACTTAAATATCTATCATGTTATTAACTAAGCAAATGTCGTGATTCACTTAAGGACTGTGGCAAGAAAGGTTGTAAAATGAGGCAAACCTTGTTTAACAAATCCCTCACTTAACAACAGCAATTTCAAGCTCCATCATAACTCAAGGACTACCTGTACATTGGCTCCTCTCTCCATCATTAATGTACAATTGTATACTTACATTTAATTTAACCAGATGAGCTGAAATCTCATCTGAAAATTCACAGTCCTCTGGCTCCCTAATGGTGAATTTGACATTTCCATGTGTTTCCATATTTTTATTAAAAAATAAAATAGAGGGGAAGATAAAACACCTTAGTGGTGGTGTAGTAATCAGCCAGGCTGACCCTGAAAAGATAATACTCAAGAGGTATCAAAAAGAAGAAAGAGAATTAGAGAGCTGCAGGTCCTTCAAATATGAGACCTCTTCTTGGCCTTGGCCTTGGCTGACAAATAAAATTAACCTTCCAGATGCCTCGAAAGATGTTGACAACTTTTCTAAATGTGATAACATTCTTCAGAGTATAGTTAGATGGTTTCCAAAGAATCCTCACTATTAATAAAGATTTCTTTTGAACCCTCTCAAGAGGAACAGAAGAGGTTGAGGTTTGGGTGGGAGTATCACAGTAGTAGTCAGAGGCCTATCTGCCACCTGCTTTGGTGAAGGAAAGACTGGCTTATTTCTCCTGTTCAGATTCTAACTTCCCACCATTCTTGGCACTTTCTCATTCTATGTAATCTGTTTCACTCATATAGAAGAGAAAAGAAGAGAAGAGAAGAATAGAATAGAATAGAATAGAACAGAACAGAACAGAACAGAACAGAACAGAACAGAACAGAACAGAACAGAACAGAATAAATTAGAATAGAATAAATAAATTAGAATAGAATAAATAGAATAGAATAAAGAGAAGAGAAGAGAAAAATAGACTAGACTAGACTAGAATATATAGATTAGAATATAATAAATAGAATCCAATATAATAGAAGAGAAGAGAAGAAAACAAAATAGAGTAGAAGAGAAGAGAAGGGAAAAATAGATTAGAATAGAATAAAATAGAATAAATAAATTAGAACAGAATAAATAGAATAGAATAAATAGAATAGAATAAATAGAATAGAATAAAGAGAAGAGAAGAGAAAATAGAATAGAATAGAATAGAATAGAATAGAATAGAATAGAATAAATAACAGAGTTGGAAGGAAACTTGGAGACAGAGGTGGGTTTCACAGAAGTTTACTACTGGTTCGCTGTGCATGCACACACTCACTTTGTGAGTGTGGCTGGCTTCTGCACACATACACTTTGCTTGCATGCGCAGCTTGCAAGCATGTGAATGGCTTAAAAAATGTTGCTAAATAGGACAGCATAGAGCCGGGACAGGTGGTTGCCATTACCATTTCACCCGAACCAATCCAACCCGGCTGAATACCACCTCTGCTTGGAGGTCTTCTAGCCCAACCCCCTGCTTAGGCAGGAAATCCTCCACCACTTCAGACAATTGGATGTCCACCATCTTCTTCAAAATGTCCAGTGTTGGGGCATTCACAACTTCTGGAAGCAAGTTGTTCCACTGTTTAATTGTCCTCACTGTCAGGAAATTTCTCCTCAGTTCTAAGTTGCTTCTCTCCTTGATCAGTTTCCACCCATTGCTTCTTGTTCTACCCTCAGGTGCTTTGGAGAATAACTTGGCTCTCTCTTCTTTGCGGCAACCCCTGAGATATTGGAACACTGCTATCATGATAGCATAGTAAAATCATGCATTTTATTCAATGCCTTACATAAAAGTATTGTTAGTATTATAACAATAATAAAAACTGTGAAACTAGAAAGTTTTGGCCTACAGAAGGCTCTTTTGTATCTGGAGTACATTTGTATGCAGAATGTAGAAGTATTAGAAATAATCTCTGGCCAGAGAGGGCATTAAAAATCAATATCCCCAAGAAATGCAATTGTTTTGAATAATAACTAGCCACAAAATAAAATCTACAACAGAGAGAATTTTACTTGGAAAGAAGTTTCTGAAGCAGGGACAAGGGACAAGTCAATGACAAATTCAGTTTCATTCCTAATTAACTCTCCTTAATTAGATTTTCTTCTTATTCTGAGTTCAGTGAAGGCCAAAAAACAGAGTCAGTCCCGATTACTAAAACCTTGATTGTCTGATCTGAAACAATGTGTGTAGGAGGAATCAAATAAATACATCGGCAAATAAGCAAAGGTTTTTTTTTTTCATCCTGCTGTGTATTGGACAGTTTATATATATATATATATATATATATATATATATATATATATATATATATATATATATATATATATATATATATATATATATATATATATATACATACATATACATACATACGTGTGTGTGTGTGTGTGTGTGTGTGTGTGTGTGTGTGTGTTTTATTTGTTCTGATAAATAAATAAAGGGAGACTAGTATAGATCTATTTCAAGCTACTCTCATCAGCTAGCCATACCCTTACTGGGATTCGAACTTGTGCTGTATTGCATCTTAGGCCAACGTCTTAGCCATTAAAGTCTCCTCCTTATCAGCTGAAGCCAGGGAAGAAGGTATATATTTAGAGTCACAACCCCTGGTAAGCCCCAATTATGGGAGGAAGCTAACTGCTTCCATCATCTGTCAATCGGCTCATCACAAGAGTCCATCATGACAGAAACCCAATATTTTTACTGTTGCCTTTGTTAAGACCAAGGAGCTTATAGTGGGCTATAGAAGGACTAGGCAAGACATCCAGTCCTTGGTTATCAATGAAGACCGAGTGGAGCAAGTGGCCAATTTCCTGTTTATGGGGTTATGATGAAAATAGGATGCTTACATTGCAGCCCTGTTCAAAAGGGTCCAGCAGAGATTATACGACTTGAGACTTCTCAGGAAACAACAACTGAATGAAAAACTGCTGGTGGGACAGCGCTCCAGAGAGTCAACGTCATTGCCCAGAGGATCATGGGTTGCTCTCTCCCCTCTTTGGAAGAGCTTTATAGGTCCCGTTGCCTTAAGAAAGTTCAAAACATTCTTAAAGATCCATCTCCTCCTGGGCACCCTTTTTTTTTTAACTATTACCATCTGGCAGACGGTACAGGACAATAAAAACAAGGACAAAGAGGCTGAAAAACAGCTTCTATCCTAGGCCAGTAACTATATTGAAATCTATGATATAAGGTAAAGGTTCCCCACACACATATGTGCTAGTTGTTCCCAACTCTAGGGGGCGGTGTTCATCTCTGTTTCAAAGCCAAAGAGCCAGTGCTGTCCGAAGACATCTCCGTGGTCATGTGGCCGGCATGAATAAATGCCAAAGATGCACGGAATGCTGTTACCTTCCCACCAAAGGTGGTTCCTATTTTTCTACTTGCATTTTTACATGCTTTTGAACTGCTAGGTTGGCAGAAGCTGGGACAAGTCACGGGAGCTCACTTTGTTACGCGGTGCTGGGAATTCAAACTGCTGAACTTTCAACCTTTCTGATCAATAACCTCAGCATCTTAGCCGCTGAGCCACTATGTCCCTTACCTTTATCTATGGTATAGTGCAATGTTAGTGCAAGGTTTTCAATTCAATTGTATCGAATTTGAAAGGATGTGTGTTTTTATTTTTATAGTTATAATATACACTGAAGATGGCATTTAATTTTGTTGTACGGAGGGCAATGACAATAAAGCAAAATAAAATAAACCTTGTTTAATCTGAATGTTTTCTGAATCAGTGTGAAGCAATTTTATTTCTGATCCACTGAGATTCTTCTCTCTCTCTCTCTCTCTCTCTCTCTCTCTCCTCCCTCCCTCCCTCCCTCCCTCCCTCCCTCCCTCCCTCCCTCCCTCTCTCTCTCTCTCTCTCTCTGTGTGTGTGTGTGTGTGTGTGCGTGTGTAGGATCCCAGACCCTTCAAAGTTGCAGAAATGTTAAAGTGTCTCTCCCTCCTGCTCTCTTTCAAGCAGGAAGTCTGTTGTGACTTTTTAAAACACTTTCGGGGAAATAAGGAATACTCAAGTAGAAATGTTATCTACGCCTCATCCTGTCGCTATATTTCAGCTGATAAGTCTGACAAGAAACGCTGTGAGGATAGGGAAGTAATTTTATATTAGAAGTGACTTACAATATCTTCTCAGCAGGACGGCTGGTAAATTAGGATCTAGCTACAGGGCTGATGATGAGAAATGAGTGTTGGTGCCAAAACAGCATAAAGGGGCTAACTTAAAAAACAAAATATCTTCTCTCTCTTCTACATAGCAATTGAATAAGGCTCTTCTCTTCGGTTTCTGCTAAGAGCCGCTGCGGCTCGGAAGGCAATAACAGCGAAAGTTAAACCAAGCATTTCAAAGTTGGCCTTGGCATCCTGGGTGCCTCAAGAACAAGAAAGAGAAAACATGTTTTTTTTCTCTCTCTCTAATTACCTTTTCCACATTACACAGGCTGGCCTGGTGGGTCACTTTAGTTCAGTGATGGTGAACCTTTTTTGCCTCGGGTGCCAAAAGCACACATTGTCACACGTGCTCCCATGCCCACCGCCATAAACTAATGCCCCACTGTGCCATGCCCCCTGTGCATGCACATATGACTCCCCCCTGCTGCTCCACGCATGTACACATGACTTTCTTGGAGCCTGGGAAGAGCGAAAACGGCCTCCCCGCTCCCAGGAAACCCTCCGGAGGCTCGAAACGTCCCATTTTCCAACTTTTGGTTTGTTTTTCACCCTCCCCAGGCTCCAGAGGCTTTCTAGGAGCCTGGGGAGGGTGAAAAATGACCCAAGATACAAACCAGAAGTTCAGGAATGGACTTCCAGGTTGCCTGTTAGGCTGTTTTTCTCCCTCTGGAGCAGTGGTGGGTTTCAAAAATTGTTCGAGCCTACTCTGTGGGTGTAGCCTCCTTTGTGGGAGTGTCTTGCCACCCATGTGACCGGATGGGAGTGGCTTGCCACCCATGTGACCGGATATGAAGATGCCGACGACACTTGTCAGAACCACCTTAAATTACCTCTCACACAGCACTGGCATGCATAAGAATAGGATGTAAACTTGTTTTTTAAAAGGCATCTTTGGTTTGTGTTAAAACAACTTCAACGCACGCCATGTTCTGATTGCACCACAAACGCAGTAGTCATCCTTACCTTTCATAGAGGCACAGAGTTTTATAAACATGAGCATGATAGTGTAGAATAATCACATCCAAGGACCAGTGGTGGGTTTCAAAAATTTTGGGAACCTCTTCTGTAGGTGTGGCCTGGTTTCCAGGTCCACTGGTGGAACCTCTTCTAACTGGTTCGGTAGATTTGACAAACCAGTTCTACCGAATAGGTGCGAACTGGTAGGAACCCACCTCTGCTCTGGAGGCATCAGGAGGCTTCCCTGAAGCCTCCAGAGAGCGAAAACCAGCCCAACACGAAAACCAGAAGTCCATTCCTGAACTTCCGGTTTGCGCATTCGGTGGTTTTTCTCCTTTTGGAGGCTTCAGGGAAGCTTCCGGAGGGCAGAAAAACTGACCAAATATCAAGGCCAAAAATCAGTTGGCTAGCGTACGCATGGAGCTGACAGGGCAACGCCTCGCGTGCCCTTAGACATGGCTCCACATGCCACCATCACAGCTTTAGCCTGTCTTTTCCATAAGAAAATTATTCCCTTTTTTTTTTTTTTTTTTGGTAGCTGTTCCAGGCTCCTGCCGTGAATTGTCAGGTTTTCTTGTACAGAAAGTCAAAATGACCATCCTTTTTGCTACGGTCATCGGCAGGGATGGGTTAAGCTGCCAGTATTACTGCTGGTTCGGTGCACCAATTTGGAGAGGATTGCTACACCTCAACTGTTTTGCACCGGGGCTGCAGTAGAAGGTAAGTTTTCAAACGCACTGCACACTGCTATGCGATGCGCCCACTCAGTGAACTGGTTGTTACACTGGTTGAATTCCACCACATGGGAGTGGCTTGCCGGATGGGAGTGGCTTGCTGCCCATGTGTCTGGATATGAAGATGCCGACGACACTTGTCAGAACCACCTTAAATTACCTCAGATACAGCACTGGCATGCATAAGAAAATGATGTAAACTTGTTTTTTAAAAGGCATCTTTGGTTTGTGTTAAAACAACTTCAACACATGCAATGTTCTGATTGCACCACAAACGCAGTGGTCATCCTTACCTTTCAAAGAAGCACTGAGTTTT
>NC_045551.1:66508317-66580817 GCF_009769535.1 Thamnophis elegans
AGGCCATCCTATCTACAAGACAAAAGGGCTTCAGCTTCAGCGTGATAGGATAAGTCCTCACTCAAGATCCAAAGCCATTAATTCATAATAGGAAATTGTCCTTCATTTAATCATCCAGAAAGATTCAACCAAGCCTGGGACACAGACAAGCTCGGGCTCTGACTGCATAGCCCAAGGGTTGGCAACTTGCGGCTCTGGAGCTACATGTGGCTCTTTCATCCCTCTGCTGCAGCTCCCTCTCAGCGGTTGGTAAAAGGAAAAAGGACAACGCACTAGAAGGTGATTCTATGGTGGGGAAACCGGAGTTCCAGTCGGCAGAGGAAAAAGGTTGCCACGCTAGGATGATACTCTATGGTGGGGGGGATCAGACTTCTGATCTGCTCCGGAATTGAATGGGGGGTTAGGACCTTTGTGGCTTTTTGACCCCTAGTTGCCAACCCCTGGTATAGCCCCATGGGGGTCTGACAGCAACTTATAGGATAAGCTCAAATTCAAAGCCCAAAAGAGGTTATAAATCTTTCTGTCTCTCTCTGTGTCTGTCTGTCTGTCTGCCTGCCTGCCTCTCTGTCTCTCTCTCTGTCTCTGTCTCTCTGTCTTTCTGTCTGTCTCTCTGTCTGTCTCTCTGTCTCTGTCTCTCTGTCTCTCTGTCTCTCTGTCTCTCTGTCTCTGTCTGTCTGTCTGTCTGTCTGTCTCTCTCTCTCTCTCTCTCTCTCTCTCTCTCTCTCTCTCTTCCATGTTATCAACTGCCCAGGATCTGAAACCATGTGGTCCTCTTCATCATTAAACCATCTTTCCGAACAGCCTCCATGTTTCCAGTGTCTTTCTCCCCACTTGGAACTGAGCCCAGATGGACGTGTCTTCCAACACAAGACTAAAGCATAACCTCAAAAGTTACTCACAGCAGACGTTACAAGATCTGGGACAGCAAGAACCCGGATGAATGTTAGCTGGTGGCAAGGAGACAGCATTATCTGTTTCTCTTGCTTGTTTTTCCTTCTCATGATCTTTTGGCATTTGTAGCCTGATTCATAGTTAAGGGCTAATTAATAATCCTGGATACACTTATTTTCCAGCAAACAGATGGAACCCAAGATTGTTGATTCTTAGCCAGGGAAGGTTTCAGCAATCAGAGCAGGTTATTCATTATATTCATATGCAGTATGTTTAATAGCAGTGTTTACTTCCCTATTTCCCCCCAGTTTATTTATATATTTTCTCTTTATATACAATAAGTGCTTGGTGAATAGCATACTGTCTAAGTCAGTTTATTTACATCATAATGCTTTTTCAGTTACTAGTTTCTACCTCTATTATCCAACCATTGATAAAAAAAATTCCCAAGTTTTAAAATATTCCGTGTCTCCTTTTTCTTTTATCTTCAGTGTTAATATGTCCTTTTCTGCACAGTCTAATATATTTTTGATTATATCTTCTTCTGTAGGTGTTTCCACGTTTTCCAGTATTGTGCAAATACAATTCTTGCTGCTGTCAAAACCTGTAACATTAAATATACATTCCCTTTATCATATTTTTCTTGTATTATGCCTAATCAAAATAGTTCTGGCTTATGATCTATATGCTGCCTTAATATTTTTTCTAACCATGTATGCACTTTCATTAGGATTAGGATTAGGATTTATTTCATTTATATGCTGCCCTTTCCCCCGAAGGGGACTCAGGGCGGCTCACAACTCAGTCAAGGGAAAGGAGGTACAAACAGGGGATAAAAGACAAACAAACAATACACAATTTAAAACACACAATAACCATACCATTCGAGAAGGGGGGGCAGAAGCTCTTTAGCCCCAGGCCTGCCGGAATAGCCAGGTTTTAAGGGCTTTGTGGAAGGCCTGGAGGGTGGTGAGGGTTCGAGTCTCCACGGGGAGTTCGTTCCAGAGGGTCGGAGCAGCCACAGAGAAGGCTCTTTCATCCATTTCTCTTTCTCCTTCTCCTTCTCCTTCTCCTTCTCCTTCTCCTTCTCCTTCTCCTTCTCCTTCTCCTTCTCCTTCTCCTTCTCCTTCTCCTTCTCCTTCTTCTCCTTCTCTGCTTTTGGGCATCTCCACCACATGTGATAATATGTGCCCGGGATTTGATTCCATTTCCAACATTTGTCAGACAAGTTTGTAAATATTTTTGCTAACCTCGCCAATAGTATAACCTATAAAATATTTTATACAGATCTTCCTTTTGCGTAGTTCCCATTGTCAATTCATAGGGTTTTTTCCCCCCCAAATTCTTTGCCCAAACAAAGAATTTCCTCAACAAACTTATTCAGATCTGTTGTGCTTCTTAGATGGACTATCTCTGCAAACAATTTACAGTAGCCTTTATTCTGTTCACCAGAAAAAGCTGGCAGTCCTTCACACAATTGAGTGCAATTTGATTTATTCAGTCACTTTTGCTAACAGCAACGACTCTATGAAGCATCCATTAAAATACTCCTCTATTATGCTCTGTCAGAACCCTGAGGTTATGATGGGAAATTTTAAATGCAGGCTGAAGACTCTTAGAAACAAGCATTTGGACCGAATTAGTGATATAGGAGAAAAAGTTTGCCACTTTACACTATCTTGTTGTTATACTCAAATACCAGGTACAGAGTGAAACAATTCTGCTGTATATCCTAAAGAGAAGTTAAATGTAGTCACAGATCGTTATTAAATTTCAGTCACTATGAGTTTAAAATTATGAGGCAGAGACAGTTGTAATTATCTGCAATATAAAATGCATAATATACTTTTCAAAATGTTTGCTTTCTCCAATTTATAGGTTCGGTTCTGAGAACATACAGAAAGCTGAAAGCCTATTTTTTTTAAAGAAATAATTTTGTTTATACAATCATATCGTCTTTGCATCACATTTTACATCTTTTACATACTGTATTCATTGTGTTTCCTTCATCTATACATCTATACCTTGTATAACTGTATCCATATGCATATGCATATTTTACACATCTTATTTTTCTTTTATGGTCTGTGTTTAACATGGTGTAATAAACTTGCAAACTTTGGATGTGAACTGTTCCTTGTATCAGTTATTTCACAGAAAAAGTAAGATCTGCTTTGGTTCTCCAATCCAACAAGACAGCCATAGACTTCAGAGGATAATCCAAACTGCAGAAATTTTTTTTACTGCCAACCTGCCTTCCATTGAGAACCTGTACATTGCACGAGTCAAAAAGAGGGCTGTGAAAATATTTACAGACCCCTCGCATCCTGGACATAAATTGTTGAACTTCTACACTCAAAACCTATAGACCACACCAAAACAACTAGACACAAGGACAGTTTTTTTCCCCAAAACGCCATCACTCTGCTAAACAACTAATTCCCACAACACAGTCAAACTATTCACTAAGTCTGAATTACTATTACTATTAGTCTTCTCATCGTTCCTATCACCCATCTCCTCCCACTTATGACTGCATGATTGTAACTTTGTTGCTGGTATCCTTATGATTTATATTGATTGTTTCCTAGTATGATTTGATTGCTTATTTGTATCATACGACTATCATTAAGTATTGTATCTTATGATTTGTGACAAATGTATCTTGTCTTTTTATGTACAGTGAGAACATAAGCAGCAGACAAATTCTTTGTGTGTCCAAACATAATTGGCCAATAAAGAATTCTATTCTATTCTATTCTATTCTATTCCACTCCACTCCATTCTATTCCATTCCATTCTTCTCCTTTCTTTCTCTGCTTCTCCTCTCTCCTTCTCCTTCTTCATTCTATTCTATTTTTCTATTCTATCCTACCCTACCCTACCCTACCCTATTCCATTCCATTCCAGTGAAGAATAGTACTATATTACTATAATTGGTAAAGTTATTTTAATTGTCAGGAATTTGTTCATGCAAATGTTCACATTAAAGCAAATATTTTCTTAATTTTATGTCATTCTTTCCTTCTTTTTCTTATTTCCAGATGATGGATCTTATCGGTTATGAGTGACCTCTGTTGCATTCATTAACTACCCTGGCTATGTTGCTAGGTCTTCAATCTGAAAAGAACAATAACTTTATCATACATTTTATGTAGTTGTCAAGAATAAAGTTTTATGAACTACTTGACAGAAAAACAGTGGTATAAATATCATGATCTTAAAAAGCTGCTTGAAGAGATAATGAGACTTCTTGTTTTGTTCCTTTTTTAAAAAAAAACCTTTCTTCTAATTTGTAATTGAATTTAATCAAATAACAAGTTTTGGTGAAAAAGAAAGAAAGCAGCTTGAGAGAACAATTTGCTTTTGTGCAGAGCCTTGAAGGTAGATGCTCAGAATAGAACATTAATACATGAACCACAAAATGAGAAAAAAAATCACAACTGCCAAGAAAACAGGAAGGAACAATTGGTTCAAGACGCTGCCTTTAGATGTGTGAACAACTTAAGGCCTTGCGAATCACACATAACACAAACTTGTCAATTCATCCTTGTTTCTTTGATGGGGCATTTGTAGTTTATATGAATGCTTCTAAACAGCAAGCCTAGCCAATTATTTCTTCAGGAGTATTGTCTGGAGTTTCTGTAGATCAGAAGTCAACAGCACAAAGGTGAATTTTCACTCTCAGCGAGTGTTAACTGGCAAGGTGTCACGCTCTCCAAACTCACAGATAATCTGATACTTTAAACCTATCATGGCTTCATAACAAGTTCTAGGAAGAGCCAATATTTCTCCAAGCCTTGAAGCTCCAATGTTTGGAAGGGCTTCTTGGTCAGCATCAGAGGTGGGTTGCTCCTGGTTTGGCTACACCAGTAATAGCAGCAGCGGGAGGCTACGCCCACCTGCCCAGATGCTTTTGCGCATGCACAGAAGAGCCGCACGCACAAGCGAATCGGTAGTAAAACCGGTAGAAACCCACCACTGGTCAGCATAGAAAAGATAGAGGGTCATATGGGACTACTTTGAGGAGAACATAATTATTCTATTTGTCTGCTCTGAAGGAAAGAGAGAATTGGTTTATTTGCTCATTTTCTATCTCTGATATGCCCGTGGTGGTGCGCTGGCGGCCAGCAGAGCTTGTAGCAGAGTTGGACAGTGAGGAGGTTGAGGAGGAAGATGGGCCAGTCCTGGGGGCTAAGGAAAGCTCAGACGAGGGCTCTGCGTTGGAGGCAGAGAGGGTATCAGGCCTGCAATTATATTCCTTTTAGAATTTTGGCCTGCCACACTTTCTCTTATTTCATTATGCTGTTTCTTTAGTATAGTTGATGGGAGGGGGGAATAGACAGGAGTGAGATTGTGGAATGTATTGTTTTTCATTCTTTATTAGAAGCCAAGGTCATCCTTTGTCTCTGCAGCAGTACACCTGACCGGAAGCAGCTGGGTGTGGATGCCAGCATGGAAGAAGAAGATTGGACCATGTGATGGATTGTGGGTGTGGCGAGAAGATCATGAACTTTTAACTGGGTGGAATTCTGATGTCATTTCCAGAATTGGGTTTAACACAGCAATGTGCTAAGATGTCTGCTTTATTAAATTGGAACTTTAAGGATCGTTTTGCCTTGGACTCTGATTTAATTCTACATGATACTTGGAACGCTGACAGAGGGAGCTAAACAGCAGTGAGGCAGACAAACATCTGGAGCCTGTTCCCAGTGTGCACAAGCACAGAGTTGCCAGACAAAGGAACAGCTAAGGAACAAGGGTCGACTTGGGAGTAAAGCCACAGGTGGACAGTGAATGGCGCCTCCCATAGGGAATAAAAGAGGAGCAAAAGGGGAGGGGTGTTTGCAGGAGACAATTAGTTCATTCCTGCATTCTTGCCAAGTATTGTGTCGTCTGAAAGATATCAGCCTGGCCACTCTCCAAGCCTGATAACGGTCGGTAATTGTGAACAATCTTGAAAGAAAGGACTTTGCTGGAGAGGAATTCACTGTAAATTAAATAACAGGGGTTTATCAGGATGAGGACTCGGCTTCTTTCTGCTGGGGAAGCCTACTGCTGTGGAAACCATACAGAAGGATCTCTTGAATTATTTTCCTGATTAACGTCAGCTTTGAACCCATCTCTAAATGGGTGAAATTAAGAATCTTTATCCCAATGAATGTTACTAACTGCATGCAATGAACTGCATTTCAAACGTTAACGCTGGCTAGGAAATATCTTCCTGGAACTTTTTACTGCTTCTTTTTTAATTTAAGCATACTGATATGATGCCAGCCCAAAACTCCTAAAAGCAGATGATTTATGGACATATTAAAAACTGCCAGTCCAGATAGAGATGGTTTGGAATGGATGGGAACCGTTAAAATCCCAGCATTGCGTGAAGTGATTTCTATTCTGTTCCTGATTCTATATAGACAGGGTTTCAGGAGGGAACTTTTGTTGAGCAACCCGATCAAAGGTGTTTGTCAAAATTCTTGGCAGTTTAATAGGAAGCACCGCAAAGAGGATTTCTGAACTCTGCAGATTAATGTGGTCATGAATTTGAGAAGGAAAGAAAGATGTGGAGACATCGCCTCCATATTGGTCCTTCTCCAATTTGGAACTTGGCAACTGGTTTATAAAACTATGGTGAAAAGTTGGACAACACAGTTGGACATGCACAGGTACAGAATATGTGGTACTGTGCACAACAGTACTAACTGTGAGAGGATCTTGGAGTCCTAGTGGACAACCATTTAAATAGGAGCCAGCCGTGTGAAGCAGCTGCCAAAAAAGCCAATCCAGTTCCAGGCAGCATCAACAGAGGGATAGAATCAAGATCACGTGAAGCGTTAATACCACTTTATAAGGCCTTGGTAAGGCCACATTTGGAGATTTCCTTCTCAAATCTTTTGGTCACCACGATGTAGAAAAGATGCTGAGACTCTAGAAAGAGTGCAGAGAAGAGCAACAAAGATGATTAGGGGACTGGAGACTAAAACATATGAAGAACGGTTGCAGGAACTGGGTATATCTAGTTTAATGAAAAGAAGGACTAGGGGAGACATGATAGCAGCTTGCCTCCAAAAGTTGTGAATGCCCCAACACTGGAAGTCTTTAAAAAGATGTTGGATAGCCATTTGTCTGGAACAGTATAGGGTTTCCTGCCTAGGCAGGGTATTGGACTAGAAGACCTCCAAGGTTCTTTCCAACTCTGCTATTGCATTGTATTGTATAACAATGTAGCCTACTACATGAACAAATATCTTTAGACATAAGACAATGCTGATAGAATTAGGTGTTTAGCAGAGTGATGGCACAAGGGGAAAAACTTTGTGTCTAGTTGTTTGGGAATGAAAAGGTTGTTATTGTTGTTGTTTTTCTTCAAATGGATGGAACCACACAACCACACAAAGTTTGCTCATAAAGGGACAACAGAGAATGAGGTGGCTGGATGGAATCACCGAAGCAGCCAGCGTGAGTTTAAATGGACTCCAGAGGATGGTAGGGGACAGGAAGGGCTGGAGGAACATTGTCCATGGGGTCGCGATGGGTCGGACATGACTTTGCAACTAACAACAACAAATATTATACACAATCTATCAATAGAGGCACTCTTAAAATTAACTTCTTTTCATTGTTCAAAAAGCAATATGATCAGTGTTAAGACATTTTGCTCCATTCTGTATTAGTAAGTCAACTGTAAGTGTTCTTCTCCTTTAAATGTAATCTTTAATTCCTTCTTAGTCTCTCTAATGTCCAACCTTTAAAGTCCTAGCCTGCATTGAAAAAAACACCACCAAATTAAATTAAATAATGACTTTAGTTATTGAACATCAGCATCTTTCCATCAAACTCTGTGCTGCAAACATTTCAGCCAAACCAAATTTCTTTCTTGGGTGATAAATATAAATTAAAAAGAAAATTAATAGCTAATACAAAGATCCTATCTGGTCCCCAAAGTTTGATGATTTTGCTATCTTCAGAACATTTTATGCTGATAGCTTATTGCAGGGGAACCAGGGATAATGCCTTTGATAGCAGGGGTCTGATCTTTAGCAGGCAGATCTCTCTCGGTATAAGAGCTAGTTCCAAAACCTGACTGACAGTTGATTATGATCCAGAAAAAAAAATATCCCTCTAGGATATTGAGGCACAGTTTTGAATCGTAAATATTGGGTTAAATTGAGTTAAAGGTGGATAGCAGATGTATTTATTTATTTGTTTAAGCCATTTATGTACTCTTTAACACATACAATGATCCACCCACCCTTTAAAGAATGGAATGGAATGGAATGGAATGGAATGGAATGGAATGGAATGGAATGGAATGGAATGGAATAGAATAGAATAGAATAGAATAGAATAGAATAGAATAGAATAGAATAGAATAGAGTGGGGTGGGGTGGGGTGGGGTGGGGTGGATTGAGGAATGGAATAAGGAATTGAATGGAATGGAATGAGGAATGGAATAAAGAATGGAATGGATTGGATTGGATAGGATTGATTGGGATGGGATGGGATGGGATGGGATGGGATGGGATGGGAAGAGAAGAGAAGAGAAGAGAAGAGAAGAGAAGAGAAGAGAAGAGAAGAGAAGAGAAGAGAAGAGAAAAGAAGAGAAGAGAAGAGAAGAAAATGAACAGAACAGAATATAGAAAATGAACAGAACAGAATAGAAATCATGATCATGAAAAAACTTTCCCTGCAATAGAATAGCCATTGTGTTCAACTTCCTTCATTTTACTTCAGCTCATAAAATAAAGTGGACATTTATCCGATCCAGAAATGATGTTTGCCAGACTTGCATCCATTAACGTTCATGAATAAGTAGATAATGATACATGATAGAACTAGTAAGAGAGAAAACCTATGAAATCATTGAAAAATTAAATTCTGGTAAAAGTTAATTGCTACTTAGTAGTTAGCATTATGGATTTTTCAAGGTCTGTATAATGGACACTGGGGCCACAGTGGCTCAGCGGTTAAGACCCTGGGCGTGTCAGTTGAAAAGACTCGATTATCACCCAGCAGTGTGAGATCCTCTTATTTCCTTCACCTCCAATCATCCTAGCAGTTCAAAAGCATGCAAACGCAAGTAGATCAATAGGTACCATTTCGGTGGGAAGATAATAGTGTTCTGTGATGTCATGCTGGCCACATGTCCATGGAAATATCTTTGGATAGAGCTGGCTCAACTGTCTTGAAACAGACAGAGCATCTTACCTTAGATGGAGTAAAATCTGCCTACCATGTTTTATAATGAACGCAGGTAGTACAGTACAGCATCCACACTTGTTCGCAGGGGTTCAGGAGAACCTCTAGCTACGATTCTGTGCAGTTCAGAGAACTGGCCCTCCAGATACATTTGATGCATTACACATTTTCCTCTTCCAAATTCCAAAATCATCAGGATGGCGCTAAGGCAAATAATTTTACATTGAACCGCCTGATACTGCACGCTTCTTCTTAAGTATTGTCAATGTAGCATTACAATTCCACTCGTACGCTCCTCTCTTTGGTAGCTGTGCAGAGTTTATCCTTTCATCTTTTTCTCGACATGCCCGCGTCTAAAGATTTTGCAGGTTGAACTTAATTAATGCTTCTGTTGATGATGCATGATCTATAATCAAATTCAGTCCGTGCCCTTGTCATTACACTACCTTCAAGGTCTAAAAGGAGACGCCACATGAAAAATTATTCATCAGGCTGAGATTCAGCAGATAGACAGAAAAGGTCATTTGAGAGATTTTTATAAGCATGAACACATTTTAGCTTTTCTGCTGGCACCACCTACTATCTCAGTCCTGTAAAAGGACCACCAGGAGGTATTCTATGTATCCTTCTGAATTTGCTTGTAGGATATAAGAGATTCAGTGCAGTGTGTGCTCTCTCTGTCTCTGTCTCTCTCTCTCTCTCTCTCTGTCTCTCTGTCTCTGTCTCTTTCTGTCTCTCTCTGTCTGGCTCTCTCTCTCTGTCTGTCTCTCTCTGTCTCTCTCATATTTCAGTTCATAGATGCTGAAAATGCTCATTTTTGTTTTCTTGTTGCAAAGATCCCAAAGACTACGGGAGACATGATAGCAGTCCTCCAATATCTCAGGGGCTGCCACGAAGAAGACGGAGACCAAAGCATCTGAGTGCAGGACAAGAAGCAAAGAATGGAAATTAATCAAGGAGAGAAGCAACCTAGAACTAAGGAGAAATTTCCTGACAGTGAGAACAATTAATCAATGGAACAACTTGCCTCCAGAAGTTGTGAATGCTCCAACACTGGAAGTTTTTAGGAAGAGTTTGGATAACCATTGGTCTGAAGTGGTGTAGGGTTTCCTGCCTAAACAGGAGGTTGGGTTAGAAGACCTTCAAGGTCTCTTCCAACTCTTGTTGTTCTAAGATCTTCTGATCTTTGCAGATAAGACTAGAAAAGGTATGGAGACATGTCTATCTCTTACCACTGCCCTCATTCTTTGATATTTTCTCATTGCACAGGAAAATCTGAAGCATTTTTCCAGTGAATTCTGTGTACAACTAGGAGGTTTTTTTTATTTATTCCAAATATAAAAATAAAATACTATTTGAGAACAAGAAAACATTGTGGGAAAAGCCCATCTTTTTTCAGAAGATGTCTTCTTAATATAGAACCATTAGAAAATATCAGGATGTAAGGCAAATATGCAGCTTGATGGGACCTTCATAGATCAATATATCAAGCTTCAGATGGGTTATACTTCTTCTCTTGGTAGGAAATTAATCATTTTTGTTTTCTTGCTGCAAAGATCCCAAAGACTACGGGAAACATGATAGCAGTCCTCCAATATCTCAGGGGCTGCCACGAAGAAGAGGGAGTCCAAAGCACCTGAGTGCAGGACAAGAAGCAAAGAATGGAAATTAATCAAGGAGAGAAGCAACCTAGAACTAAGGAGAAATTTCCTGACAGTGAGAACAATTAATCAATGGAACAACTTGCCTCCAGAAGTTGTAAATGCTCCAACACTGGAAGATTTTAAGAAGATGCTGTAGAGGTGGGTTCCTACCAGTTCGCACCTATTCGGTAGAACCAGTTCGTCAAATCTACCGAACCGGTTAGAAGAGGTTCCACCAGTGGACCCGGAAAGCAGGCCACACCCACAGAAGAGGTTCCAAAATTTTTTGAAACTCACCACTGGTCCTTGGATAGGATTATTCTAGACTATCATGCTCATATTTATAAAACTCAGTGCCTCTGTGAAAGGTAAGGATGACTACTGCGTTTGTGGTGCAATCAGAACATTGCGTGTGTTGAAGTTGTTTTTTAATTGATTTTTTAATTAAAAAAACCTTTTACAAATGTTTACTTCCCTCCCCCTACCCTCCCCACCCAAACCCCACCCCTCCCAATCTTCCCTCCCCTGACTTCCCAGAACCAATACAGGGTATAAATCTTTAACATAAATATTCTAAAGTAAACTTAAAAGTAAAAAATTCATATCCTCTATCATTTGAGCTTTAACTCCTCTTTGTTAGGCTAACTCTAAACAAATTATGTCATTCCTTGTTGCCTCAGTCATAAGCTATCTGGAATTTCTTAGTCCCATATTTATTTTGAGTATAGTCAATCCATCTTCTCAACAAGATGGATTGTTGAAGTTGTTTTAACGCAAACCAAAGATGCCTTTTAAAAAACAAGTTTACATCATATTCTTATGCAGGCCAGTGCTGTGTGTGAGGTAATTTAAGGTGGTTCTGACAAGTGTCGTCGGCATCTTCATATCCGGTCACATGGGTGGCAAGCCACTCCCATCCGGTCACATGGGCAGCAAGCCACTCCCACAAAGGAGGCCACACCCACAGAGTAGGTTCGAACAATTTTTGAAACCCACCATTGAGGTGCTGGATAACATTTGTCTGAAGTGGTGTAGGGTTTCTTGCCTAAGCGGGACTAGAAGACCACCAAGGTCCCTTCCAACTCTGTTATTCTAAATTATTCTAAATCCAAATGATTCATACATGGATAACTTCATCCAGTTTCGGTCACCATGATACAACATAGATGCTGAGATTCTAGAAAATGTGCAGAGATGAGCAACAAATATGATTAAGAGGCTGGAGGTTGAAACATATGATGAACTGTTCCAGGAACTGGACATGTCTAACCTAATGAAGAGAAGAGCTGAGGTGACGTGAAAGCAGTATTCCAGTTCTCCAAAGTACCTGAGGCCGTGACCCGTCAAAACCGCGGAGGACAAAATCGCGCTGTGATGTCATCACAGCGCGACGAAAAAAATTAAAAATTGAAATAAAATTAAAATTAAAGCAAGCCGATTCACATAAAGGTAAGGGTTAGGTTTAGGGTTAGGGTTAGGGTTAGGTTAAGGGTTAGGTTTAGAGCGTTAGGGTTAGGGTTAGGGTTAGGGTTAGCATTAGGTTTAGCGTTACGTTAACGGTTAGGTTTTGGGTTACATTTAGGGTTAGGTTAAGGGTTAGGTTTAGGGTTAGGTTTGGGGGGGTTAGGGTAAGGTTTTAGCTTTATTTTTACATTTTTCGATCACAGCGCGATGTTTTCGTCGCGCTGTGATGACGTCAAATGTGCGCTTTCATCGAGCGCGATTTTGTCCTCCGCGATTTTGTGGTGGAACCCCTGAGGCAAGACAAGAAGTAACTGGTGGAAACGTATCGAGGAGAGATTCAACCTAGAAAGAAGGAGAAATTTCCTGTTAGTGAGTACAATTAATCAATGGAACAACTTGTCTTCAGAAGTCATGGCTGCTCCATCGCTGGAGGTCACCTGATGCAGCAGGGGTTAAAATAAAAGATCCCCAAGGTCCCTTGCAACTCTATCATTCTTGTTGTGGCCTGCCAGTAGAACTGGCAGCAGATTCAGACAGTGAGGAGGTTGGGGAAGAACATGGGCCAGTCCTGGAGTCTGGGGAAGGCCGGATGAGGGCTCTGCGTCGGAGGCAGATAGCAATAGCAATAGCAGTTAAACTTATATACCGCTTCATAGGGCTTCCAGCCCTCTCTAAGTGGTTTACAGAGTCAGCATATTGCCCCCAACAATCCGGGTCCTCATTTTACCCACCTTGGAAGGATGGAAGGCTGAGTCAACCTTGAGCCAGTCAGATTTGAACAGCCGAACTGCCGAACTAGCAGTCAGCTGAAGTAGCCTGCAGCACTGCACTCTAACCACTGCGCCACCTTGGCAGAGAGGGGGCCAGGGCCGTATGCCAGTTATCAGCTGCCTTCAGAATCAGAAATCAGTGAGGCAGAAGAACAGCTGGAGCCTGTTCCCAGTATGCGCATGCACAGAGTTGCCAGATGAAGGGAACAGCTAAAGAACAGGGGTCGACTTGGGAGTAAGGCCAGAGGCGGATGATGAATGGCCCCTCCCAGAGGAAATAAAAGAGGAGCGAAAGGGGAGTGGAGTTTGCAGGAGACCATTAGTTCACTTTATTGGTTCATGATCTCTGAGACTTCTTGCCAAGTTTTGCAGATATCACCCTGGCAGCTCTCCAATCCAGATAAGGTCTGTGACCATAAATCCTCCCTCAAAAGACTTTGCTGGATGTGAATGAGCAGAATTCACAGTCAATTAACAAAAGGGTTTTTGTTGGGACAAGGAGTTTGCTTCCTGCTCTCGGGAAGCCACGGTTAGAACAATTATGTATTCTAATTTGTTCTCTTCATCCATGTATTCAGCCCCTAGTTGAAAAATACACAATAAAAACAATGAAAAAGTAACAGCACCTGCCACTTTCCAAATGATTGGAATAAAGTTTTGAGGTTTTTCAAAACCCAGCGATGCATCAAATGGGAGAGCATATGGCCTATTGAGTAATCCCATATTTTTAAATCACTTCATAATTATATTTAAAGTTGCCAAGTAGTTCAAAAGCAATTACCTTATAAGAGAGCTTCTGATCCTGTAATAAGACTTTCAAATTAAAAGGAAAATAACTAGATAATTGTTTTCAGCTTATATGACCATTAAACAATGGTTTTAGTAACAATAGTCTTGTTTGAAAGAAGAAAAGAGACCTGGCTAATAATTTCGCTGGCAACTATAAACTTCTAATTAGCACATGTCACCGAAAAGCAAATGTCACTTTGCCCTTATTTAAAGTTTAAAACAATGGTGTGGTTGTGAAGTTGTTGGCAGGGAATGTAGCAGGCGCTTCACAGATTATATGGTAGGTTCTAACCCCCAAAATGTGCTATCTCTACACCTAGATGCAAAGCCTGAGTGAAATAAAATATTTGCATTCATTGAATATATTTCCAATTTGGTCAGTCGTCATTAGAGGGCATTTATTATTTAGAGCTTTGATTTGCATTTTATTTTATTTTTATTCAGTTGAGGGGGATATCTAAAATGGAATGTTAGGCAGATTGCATATGATTTCATGGGAAGCACCTTGAGTTTGCTCAGCTAAATAGTAAAGTCTATCCTGCTTTCACTTACTCTGAAAAATAATAATAATAATAATAAGGTCAAGCCTGTTTAATGCATGGATGAGACACCATTAAGAAATAGCTTTAGGCTAGGCTGCAGAGTAGAAAAGTAGACCGAAGGAAGCTAGTAACAAAGCATGTCCATAGCATTGCCCAGAAAACTATTAATGTGGTTTAATGGTGAAAGTATGCTAAGAGGGGAAAATATTTGTTTTAAAAAATCAAGAAAGTCCAGTTGCCGTTGGGAAAGCATTTTTGGAACAACCATGACCTGGATCAGCGGTCACCCACTGGTGGTCCATGGACCATTGGTGATCCTTGAGAAAGTTTTGGTGGTCTGCAGAAAAAATTATTTGCATTTTTTATATTGCACTAAATCAGGGAACCTCAAAATGTGGCCCCTGGGCTGGAAACATACAATGAACGTTTGTGTGGCTGCAGAAAGTCTCCCCCTTCGGGGTCTTGTTGTGTGGGTTGGAGGGGGGCAGAAATTCTGACTTGGGGTCTGCTTCAACTTCCTGGTAGGGGGCTTTGGGCGAAGGCTGGAGGGAAGCACCGCTGGTGGCAAAGAGCTGGAGGGCCTCGTTCCAGCGGGACTGCATCATGGCCTGGAAATGGCTGACCATCTCAGCCCGTTGAGCCTCCAGGTGCTGGTACCTGGCCTTGCACTCCTCTAAGTCTTCCCTCTGCTTGGAAAGCTTATGCTCCTAGTCCTCAGTCAGGTGCTTCTGCTGATCCGCCTCCTCGGTCAGATCCAATTTGAACCGAGCCAGATGTTTTGCCAACTTTTTCTCATGGTGGCTGCTTAGCTCCAACAACTGCTTCCTATTGGGGCCCTAAGGAGCCTGGTGGACAGGTAAGGAGTGTCTGGGAGGTGTGAATAGAGGCCGGTGAGATCAACATGAGTGACATCAAGTTGGCCACACCCATCCAGTCACATGATCACCCAGCTGGTCATTAGGCAGATCATATTAGTGGTCCGGGCAGTAACCACATTGAATTCTACAATAGGGTGCTATATTAATGCAAAATGTGGTTTTCAGTTCAATTGTATAGAATGTAAAGGATGTGTGTTTGTGTTTTTATTTTTATAGTTTAATGTACACCAAAGGCAGCATTTAATTTCATTATACAATGGCCTTTCAACTCCGACGGACTTTGGATGAAGCAGATTATCTAGATCCCTTTCAGTCGGGTTTCAGGCCTGGTTACTGCACCAAAACTGCTTTGGTCGCGCTGACCGATGATCTCTGGTGGGCCAGGGATAGAGGACATTCCTCTATCCTGGTGCTTCTTGACTTCTCAGTGGCCTTTGGTACCATTGACCATGGTATCCTTCTGCGAGGGCTGCGGGAGGTGGGAGTGAGAGGCACCGTTTTACGGTGGTTCTCCTCCTACCTCTCGGACAGGTCACAGTCAGTGTTGGTTGGAGGACAGAGGTCGGCCCCTAGGCCCCTTAAATATGGTGTGCTGCAGGGCTCGGTCCTGTCCCCCCTCCTGTTTAATATCTATATGACCGGACAACCGGACAATGCCATCTGGTGACCGCTTGGGGGAGGGCCTTCTCTGTAGCTGCTATGGCCCTGTGGAACGATCTACCCGTAGAGATCCAGACCCTTCCCACTCTCTCGGCCTTCCGAAAAGCCACTAAAACCTGGCTATTCCGGCAGGCCTGGGGCTGTTGACCTCACAAACGAGGCCCGGCCCCACCAAGATTGAGTGTATGGTGCGTTTCTTTTAAATTTGATTCCTCTTTCCCTATTTTTAACTTTTTATCTTTTAGTCTTGTTTTTGTAAGCCGCCCGGAGTCCTACGGGATTGGGCGGCATATAAATTTATTAAATTGCAATTACAATAAAGAAAACTAAGCTAAAAACCAGAAAATGATTACGTTGTGTTGGGACCGTTTCTCCTTTCTCTCTCTATTTCTTACTCTGTACACGAATCCTGCTTTCGAATTGCATGGAATGACAGCTGTATAGCATTAGGTTTGGTTTTTTCTTTAAAGCACTACAAAATTAAAAGTGTTCAAATAAAACCAACTCCAGATTTGATATGTCGAAGGCAAAAGATGCATGATTTCAGACTACTTCCTTGATTTATGTCAAGGAAATTAAAAGGAAGCAGGGATCTATTACCTTTACATTAATTGGGAGGGGGGGGGAAGTAGTAAATTGCAATGATTGTATACATGATGAATTCTGTTGCTGTTTCAAAATGTATATGTTGTTTGCAGAAGTGAAATAGATAAATGGCTACCAGGCCAGTCTATTTATTTCTTTGCCGTGAGACCAACTCAGGAAGGTTTCCCCAATATTAATGAATAAACTCTTTAAACCCATTTAATCTTGAGTCTGATTTCTGATCAAAGTGAACTCTATTATAGTTTAGTCTTTTCTCCAGAGAGTTGATGCTCCACAAATAAATTCAAACATGCCTTTAAGCCAATGTCTACGATGAAACATCCATCAAATGAGGCTGCAAAAAAAGAAAAAAAAAGAGAAAAAAAACAGGAATGTCTCCAAAGCAGTTCCATAAATGATGAATGGGACATCACAATGGTAATGCCCAAGATTCACCAGCTGCTTTGGGGGTAAGGAATATTATGGATAATAGTTGCAACTGAATTAAATATTAATATTTTCATTAATCTGTGATAAGCACCAGTTTATGAAAACCTGAGAAAATAACTTGCTGCTTGTAACCTCCTGGAAGAATTTCGTAGTCTGAAGCAACCTGAAATTAGTTTGCATGATATATCTTTCTATTTTAACCCTTCCTTGTTCCATTATGAACAATAGCCTTGTGGAAAGGTGGATGCTTTTTTAATCTTAATAGAATCTTTAATATATATAAAAATAGCAAGGGGATTCTTATAACTGCATAAATGGTCTTTGCTTTCCCTTAAAGCATGCACAGAGGGACATGGTGGCTCAGTGGCTAAGATGTTGAGCTTGTTGATCAAAAGGTTGGCAGTTCAACAATTCAAATCCCTAGTGATATGTAACGGAGTGAGCTCCCGTGACTTGTCCCAGCTTCTGCCAACCGAGCAGTTCAAAAGCACATAAAAATGCAAGTAGAAAAATAGGAACCACCTTTGGTGGGAAGGTAACAGTGTTCCATGAGCCTTTAGCATTTATTTGTGCTGGTCCCATCACCATGGAGACATCTTTGAACAGCGCTGGCTCTTCGGCTTTGAAACAGAGATGACCACCCCCTAGAGGCTGGAACAACTAGCACATATGTGTGAAGGGATACCTTTAAAGCATGCACACAATACACACATACACACACAAACTTTCTGAAATACTAACAGGAATTTCACTGGACAATGAAATACACAAAATATAGCAGTAACTTTTGTACAGACACAAAAGCCAAAGATATCCTACGTGTTTTAAGAGGTCAAGAATTGCACGAAAAATACTGGAAGTTGACAGCACTTACTCCTTTTTGTTTTGAGCTTGGAATCTGATATAAACTATTTGCATTGACAACATATCTTCATTTAAAATCTAAACAATTTAAACATGTACAATATTCACATATTTGGTTAATGACAGATACAAGGTTGTAGATACGTTAACAATGCAAAGAGTGAAACAATATGTTGGTGTAGGAGCTGACCAAGGCTGAGCTGGAAGGAAGAATCAAACATGTCATCAGTCACAAGTCACTTCGCACCCACAAGAGACTTAAATCCAGCCCACCTTGAATCCCTGTGACTCTTATCTACTGCTAATTTGCTTGGACGATTAGTTAGATTCTTGTAGAGAGCTGAAGCTTGCCATAAATCTTTATACCCATTTGAACTGCCTGGATCTTATGATTTCCCCGGTGCACAACAGTTGCTCCTTAGAGAAATAGGCTTTTAAACAGTGCAGATCCTTGTCTTAAGGCTTGTGGAAATGGAAGGGAGAACTTCTCAAAACTGGGTGAATATTTAATTGAGAGAAGGTGAAAATTCCATCAAAACTCTAAGCTAAATTGGCCACCTAAAATTTAATTAGAATATGAATCTGAGTCATCCTTCTGAAGGGGATGCCTTTGAGCTAATGAGACAATTCCATCCATTCTACTCATGTGCAGAAGTAGATTTTTCCAACTGAGTTCAGAGACCCCGATCAAATTTTAATTTTTTTTTCAAATGCCCAAGTCAAATCACAATGATTTTCTAAATCAGTTCAAACTGTTTCCCTGAATGAGATTGATTTATTGGACCATATCAGGATGCAAGTTTGATTTCATCTGGCCTCATAGCTCACATCAGATTTCTTCTGGTACTATGGTTGTTAGGTAGAATTCAGTGGTAGGTTTCAAAAATTGTTCGAACCTACTCTGCGGGTGTGGCCTCCTTTGTGGGAGTGGCTTGCTGCCCATGTGACTGGATGGGAGTGGCTTGCTGCCCATGTGACTGGATATGAAGATGCCAAAGACACTTGTCAGAACCACCTTAAATTACCCCACACACAGCACTGGCATGCATAAGAATCTGATGCAAACTTGTTTTTTAAAAGGCATCTTTCGTTTGCGTTAAAACAACTTCAACACACAGAATGTTCTGATTGCACCACAAACGCAGGAGTCATCCTTACCTTTCACAGAGGCACTGAGTTTTATAAATATGAGCATGATAGTGTAGAATAATCATATCCAAGGACCAGTGGTGGGTTTCAAAATTTTTTGGAACCTCTTCTGTAGGTATGGCCTGCTTTCTGGGTCCACTGGTGGAACCTCTTCTAACCGGTTCAGTAGATTTGACGAACCGGTTCTACCGAATAGGTGCGAACTGGTAGGAACCCACCTCTGGTAGGATTGAAAACATCACCATCATCTCCTTTTAATGAACCCATAATCTCTTGTAGGGTGGAATCTGGGCAACTGAATGCAAATGAGAGTTTATTGGCCGATTGCCCTTCATGTCGCCAATGATAAGTTTTTTTCAGCAGATATATTCTCTTTGTGCCCAGAGAGAGAAATATCTGCCTCTACCTAGCATTGAACTCAAGCCTCCTGGTTGTGAGGCAACAGCTTCACCTCTAGACCAGTGCACCACTCGTAGGATTGAAAAGATGAACTAGATAAATAGACATCCTTTTCTTGTTATCCAGAGAGGCACCCACATCTCAGCCATAAACCCAATATTCTTAGGTGCTGATAGTTATTAGATTAGGACAACAAGCTACTTTGATTCTTCTTCACTAAATGCATAAACCAAACAGGAATAGGAAGAGCCGAGGTGGCGCAGTGGTTAAATGCAGCACTGCAGGCTACTTCAGCTGACTGTTATCTGCAGTTCAGCGGTTCAAATCTCACCGGCTCAAGGTTGACTCAGTCTTCCATCCTTAGAAGGTGGGTGAAATGAGGACCCGGATTGTTGTTGGGGGCAATATGCTGACTCTGTAAACCGCTTGGAGAGGGCTGAAAGCCCTAGGAAGCGGTATATAAGTCTCATTGCTATTGCTATTTTGAAAGTGTTGGATTTTCTAGGCAAAGTTGATTGAATAGAACTCTTCTTTAGTGTCTCTCGAACTTACCTCCTCATACACCTAACTGAAAGTAACTAAACTTTGCAAGTTGCATTTATTGTCCTTTTGCTAATGAACCTCTTTCTCAAGGTAATGCTCACCAGCTTCATGACTTCATTGTTGCGATGATTGCTCAGGGCTTGCTCATGACACCCCTCCTAAGTCTTCATCGGGAACAGTCATTGCAGCTCAAAAGAACTAATTTAATAAGACTTATGCAGTCTTGCATTTCTGATTAAACAATTCCCACAGAGAAAAAAACAAAAACATTTTGTTTATTGCTAATAACTGCTTCTAGTGCCATTAATTTTTTTTTTTTTTTGAAAATAATTTCTCTTCTGTCGGATATCATTCTCTATCTTGCTTCAAAGCTGAGACAGCAGATCAAGTACAGCTGTTTTATTGCACCGTAGACAACTTCTGTTGAAAAGCAGCATTGAGAAAAAAATGAGAATAGGAAGAATGTTACCCCAAACAATCTAAAGAATGCAAAGATAGGCAAACATAAGCAAGAAAGACAATGGAAATCTTGAACTGAATTGCATCTGTAAGGAGGAGGAGAAAAAGTATCTATATCTATATCTATATCTATATCTATATCTATATCTATATCTATATCTATATCTATATCTATATCTATATCTATATCTATATCTAATCTATATCTATATCTATCTATCTATCTATCATCTATCTATCTATCTATCTATCTATCTATCTATCTATCTATCTATCAATCATCTATCTATCTATCTATCTATCTATCTATCTCTATCTCTATCTCTATCTCTATCTCTATCTCTCTATCTATCTATCTATCTATCTATCTATCTATCTATCTATCTATCTATCTATCTATCTATCTATCTATCTATCTATCTATCTATTGTTGTTGTTGTTAGGTGCAAAGTCATGTTTGACACATCGCAACCCCATCGACAATGTTCCTCCAGTCCTTCCTGCCCTCTACCATCCTCTGGAGTCCATTTAAGCTCACAACAACTGCTTCAGTGACTCCATCCAGCCATCTCATTCCCTGTCGTCCCCTTCTTCTTTTGCCCTCCATCTTTCCCAACATGAGGTTCTTCTCCAGTGAGTCCTTTCTTCAGTAGGCATGAGATTAAATGGACTCCGGGGTATGGTAGAGGACAGGAAGGTCTGGAGGAACATTGTCCATGGGGTCACGATGCCTTGGACATGACTTTTCAACTAACAACAACAACAACCAAGTGGTGGTCAGCAGCACATTGCTACAATTGTGTTGAACAAGATCAAAATGGGGGGGGGAATGAATTATTTAGCCATATGAAGAATGTTAATGCAGTAAGAATAATGCAGACAATAATGAATTTTGTGCAAATAGAAGAAAAAAGAAAGATATGCTTTGATTAGGTAGAACTAAATTGTGAAAAGCAAATAGTTTATTGAATAAGTCTCCAGAGCATGTTGGATATACTAGAACTGATAAGATATATACATCTTCAAACAAATCATTATAATTTCAATCTAAAACCATTGAATTACAAACATTAAAATTTAGATCTAAAGCCTTTGAACTTGTATAACCTAATATTTTAAGATGGTTAACAACATCGAGCAAAAGAAAAAAAAAAGTAATATTTCCAGCCAAAGATGTAGAAGATTTAAGCATTACCTAATTTGTCATGTCAGGCAGATAGCACTAAAAGTTTGGCAGAATTATTTATTCACGTCTTTAATAAATTTATACCTTGCTCTTCATAAAATGTCTGGAGCAATTTAAAAGGAATAGAAAGCATAAAACTGATAATAAAACATGTCACATTAAAAGGAAAGTACAACAGCAGAAAGAAAGAAAAAATCTGTATAAAATTCATCCCAAAAGGAACATGGGAAAAGCAAGAAGAAAGGGAAAAAAGACTGTTGCCAAGTTTGGGGTTTTTTTAAAAAAAAGAAAAAAAAAAGCAGGATGAATGAGAAAGGTTAAGCTACAATAGTGGTTCTCTAAGAGCCGAGGTGGCCTCTAACATTAACCTTTAATAGTGGTTCTCTAAGAGCCGAGGTGGCGCAGTGGTTAGAGTGCAGTACTGCAGGCTACTTCAGCTGACTACTATCTGCAGTTCAGCGGTTCAAATCTCACCGGCTGAGGGTTGACTCAGCCTTCCATCCTTCCGAGGTGGGTAAAATGAGGACCCAGACTGTGGGGCTGATATGCTGACTCTGTAAACCGCTTAGAGAGGGCTGAAAGCCCTATGAAGCGGTATATAAGTCTAACTGCTATTGCTATTGGTTCTCAACCTTTTATTTTGCCCCACCTAAGCATCTCTAAAACCCTGATGCCCCCCCCTAAACGCTATTGGTGGCATCTAGCCCCCACGAGATTGGCAAAAATGTATCTGAACTTAAATCCCAACTGTTGGAAGTGTAAACAGGCGCAGGGTACCTTCTTTCATGCATGGTGTTTATGCCCGAAAGCTAAAAAAAAATATTGGACCAAAATACAAAAATGGTTACAGGAAATTATAAATACCCAAATAGACCTCAAAGCAGAATTGTTCCTTTCTGGGGATTATTAAGGGAAAGTATTCGAAAGAGATAAAATATTTAATTTTGCACATAATTACAGCAGCGAGAATAGCGCTCGCACAATGTTGCAAAAGTGATACCATACCAACAGACTGCTTGATAATCCAAAAGATTCTTGATTGCGCAGAGATGGATAAACTCATATTGGAATTAAGGGGACAAGGAAGATTCAGAATATTATGCAGTTTGAAAAAAACTGGTATCATTGGATAAATAATAGGAACATGAAATGTACAGTTTAGAAACGTAGATGTATAGATATAGGAATAATTAGGAATGTATAAAAATGTATTTGAATAACAAATGGTTATGTTAGTACTGTCCTAAAGGATTGCAACTTATACAAAATTGTTTTTAAAGGTATTAGTATTTTAATGTTTTAAATTTTCAATGAAGGTTAAACAACAACAACAAAAAAACTCTACTCCCACGAAGGAAGCCTAAAAGGCCATTAACTTGGTTTAAACAAGGTTCAAATTGCCCCCATTAAAAATCAAATTCCCCCCTTCCCCCCGTGGTGTTGGGAGCCACTGAGTTAGAATCTCAAGAAGTATGAATACATGCAATGGAAGATGACACTCTGTGAATTTAATTCCATCAGCTTGTTTCTCATTCCTTGAACTGAATTTTTACAAGAAGAATTATTTTTTAAAAAAATATATATATTTTAAATAGTGACACCTCCTGAACTTGTAAGACAATTTTTGACACATGGTTTGAAACTGTAAAAAGTGCTTACTCAAATTGATATGGAAAGTTAATGGGGTTGATGAAAGGACGTATATCCAGGCAGTCTTACAGAATTGATTTCCATTAGAGAAAATGGTTAACATGCATGTATTTTTCGGACTATAAGATGCATCAGTGTATAAAATGCACCATGATTTCAAAGAGGTAAGTAAGAAAAAAAAGTTTCTGTCCTCCCCAGCCCCTAGGAGCACTTTGCAGGCTCCAGCATGGCTGGGGGAAGGCAAAAAACGCTCCTTTTTTTGCGAAAAACGGGCTGTTTTTTGCAAAAATGGAATGTGGGGATGGGGCTTCGGTGGTGTTCAGTGTATAAGATGCACCAACATTTCCATGCCCTTTTAGTTGGGAAAAAGGTGCGTCTTATACTACAAAAAATAAGGTATTGCACAAAATGAGCCGTGATGGCACAGTGGTTAGAACGCAGTACTGCAGGCTAATACTGCGGATTGCCAGAAGTTCGATCCTGACCGGCTCAAGGTTGACTCAGCCTTCCATCCTTCTGAGGTGGGTAAAACGTAGACCCAGATCATTGTGCGCAATAGGCTGATTATGTAAACTGCTTAGAGAGGGCTGTAAAGCACTTTGAAGCAGTATATAAATCTAAGTGCTACTGCTATTTATACTTTTAAAGTACATAAACACCTGGCTTTTTAATTTTTCATTTTTTGTACTTTTTTGAAGGATGGATGGGAGCCAAATTATTGAATTGTGTCCATCCCTCCATTTTACACACCCTTAGGCAAGATTGCAGGAATTGGGTATGTCTCGTTTGATGAAAAGAAGGACTAGGGGAGACATGATAGCAGTGTTCCAATATCTCAGGGGCTGCCCCCAAAAAGAGGGAGTCAAGCTATTCTCCAAAGCCCCTGAGGGCAGGACAAGAAGCAATGGGTGGAAACTAATCAAGGAGAGAAGCAACCTAGAACAAAGGATAAATTTCCTGACAGTGAGAACAGTTAATCAGTGGCCTCCAGAAGTTGTGAATGCTCCAATACTGGAGGTTTTTAAGAAGAGTTTGGATAATCATTTATCTGAAGTGGTGTAGGCTTTCCTGCATAAGCAGGTGGATAGACTAGAAGACCTCCGAGGTCCCTTCCAACTCTGTTATTCTATTCTAACCATTTGAAGATCAGGAGTTGACCTTTCCTGTTGTTGTGTGTGGGTTTGAGTTAAGTTGCTGTAAAATAGGTCACAGTTCCCAAATGTCCTTTGCTAACATTCAACAATAGGAGAATGGGCTCCTAACTCTGTCATAAATTATCCCTTTAGCTTATACTCCCTTTAGACTGGCTGTCCTTCTCCTTTAGACTCTGAGTTGTCATAAATTTTCCCTTTAAGCTCCACTTTGATAAGCAAGTTGAGAGCAATTGAAGGAACCAATATGAGCTCCATTATTTCTTCCGGCTATATTATATATATATATAACATAATATAACAATCACGCTGATATAATCTGCCACATAAGAGAAGCAAATTGTGCCCTCTGTATGGCAACTCCACAACCTAATTAATCAAGTTTCGTTATAACGATGAGAAATGAGGGACACATTAAGTAATGGCTTGTAAACTCCATACAGATCTCTGCATTTCCAAAATAGCAACAGTGTGTTAATAATATCGACGATATTAATTAAGTGCACAGGACATGGGAAAGTCATAGCTGAGTAGTAAGCATTGATTCCTTGACTGAAATCAAAGCTTCAGCTACTTAGCTTTGGCTGGATTATACCTTGCGTTCTGGAATTGGAAGCGTTGCAAATACTTTTAGTGGAAACAGGGAGCTGAGTCGATGATCAAATGCAAGAGAATCTGGAGTTCATATAGATGGGTAGAGGGGAACATTTCAACAGATGCAATCTGCAACTTGTTTCATGGCATTATTAATTAAAGCACAGAAGGACATAATAAAGAAGGCATAACATATGAACAGCATAAGAGCACGATGAACTCAGGGTATATTTATCACGAAAGTGTGTCTCCCAATCAGCCAGCAATACTAGCAATAGTAATTGGAGTCATAGTTAGGCAGATTGGAAAGGCCATAGGTACCCATCTTCATCTCTACCATGTTCCCCACAGGATTGATAGCGAAGGTTTATTAAAATGTTCTCAATCCCACTGAGAATAATTTATGGCAAGCATTGAGCTGTTCAATGTCATTATGGTATCAAGCTATCAACAGCAGTTAAACGAAAAGGTTATTATTATTATTATTTTTGGCTAAAACTGCACTATATAAAGTTTTAGTTGTGTCTTCTCCATTTTGTGCTCTCATAGGGCGAGAACAAAAGAGCTGCTACAGAGAAGAGCAACAACAATAATTATGGCGCTCTACTTGGGGCTGCCCCTGAAAAATGTTCGGAGACTGCAATTAGTCCAGAATGCAGCCGCGCAAGCGATACTGGGTGTGCCAAGGTACACCCATATCACACCTATCCTCCGCGAGCTGCACTGGCTGCCCATTGGTCTCCGAGCATGATTCAAGGTGCTGGTTATCACCTTTAAAATCCTACATGGCCTAGGACCCGGATACCTGCGAGACCGTCTTCTGCCACATACCTCCCTTAGACCAATAAGATCACACAGGATGGACCTTCTCCGGGTGCCTTCAGTGGGACAATGCCGGCTGGCAACGCCTAGGAGTAGGGCCTTCTCTGTTGCCGCTCCGGCCCTATGGAATGAGCTGCCCCCAGAAATCCGGGCCCTGCCCACTCTCATGTCCTTTTGCAAAGCCATTGAAACCTGGTTTTTCCAGCAGACCTGGGGCCTTGATTGAGGTCCAGCCTCCTTTCAATTGGGTGTTTGTTGTGTTCCTTTTTTTAACTTTGTTGTGTCCCATTGTTTTTAAAAATTATTTTTAATTTTTTTCATTTCTGTAAGCCGCCCAGAGTCCCTTGGGATTGGGCGGCATAGAAATTCATTAAAGAAATGAAATGAAATGAAATGAGGGCACTGGAGGCTAAAACATACGAAGAATATTTGCAAGGATTGGGTATGTTGAATTTAATGAAAAGAAGCACTGGGCATGGCATGACAGCAGTCTTCTAATAACAAGAGCACTTAGACTTATATACCACTTCACAGTGCTTTACAGCCTTCTCTAAGTGGTTCTACAGAGTCAGCATCTTGCCTCCAACAAACTGAGGCTTCAATTTACCCACTTCAGAAGGATGGAAGGCTGAGTCAAGCTTACCTGAGGGGCTACCACAAAGAAGAGGGAGTCAAAGCATCTGGAGGCAGAACAAGAAGCAATGAATGAGGACCAATAAAGGAGACATCTGTTGTGGCCCGGCAGGAGCTGTTGGAGCTGCCACCAGACTCCGACAGCGAGGGGCCCTATGAGTCGGCCCTGGAGGATGTGGAGGACCCTGGACAGAGTTCCGACTCCGAGCAGGGCACAGAGGTGGTGCTTGAGCCTTGGATCAGTGGGGAGGAGACAAGAGAGAGTGATCCAGAAATCAACAGTGAGTTGTTCCAGGATGCACGCCGTCGAAGGGCTACTCGGCGTCAAGAACAACTATGTAATTACAAGATGTAATTACGCTCAGCTGATGGTCATTAAGCTTCTCTCCAGACTATAAAAGAGACTGCTTGTGCCACGCCCTTCTTGCAGAAGTCAACGCTTGGACTAAAGAGAAACGAACTTGGCAGGCTGGATTGCTGCCAGAGTTTGTTTGTATTGCTGCCAAGGTTTCTCGGATTTGCTGCCAAGGTCCTTATCGGTTTGTTTATTTGGCTTTCAGCCACTGAGATTCTGGTCTTGTTATTAAAGGACATTCCATTTTACGCTTGTCTCGGCTTTCGTTACTGGACGGAGGAGGGGGTCAGAACAGACATCCAACCTAGAATCAAGGAGAAATTTCCCGACAGAACAATTAATCAATGGAACGGTGCTCCATTACTGGAGGTTTTTAAGAAAGGCTGGCCAACCATGTTTGAGCAGAGGGTTGGACTAGAAGACTTTCAAGAGCTCTTCCAACTCTCTTATTCTGTTATATGATGTATGTAGTGACCGCTTACTAAAAATGCTAAATGAAATATCAGAGGAGCAAGGTCTCGATAAGGTTGTAATACCCGATGGGTGCCAAATATCACATCCATGCAAGAACAGCTACCTTGAGTAGACTTACAAACTCCAGCAAACCCTTCTATTTCTTCATTGCCAGAGCCCGTTGTTGCTTTCTGACTCTAAAAAAAAATCTTTCGATTTTTCATCCCTGAAACCTTTGTAGGTCCTGAGCCTAAATTAATCATATTTCAATGCCTCCAGTATCACGCGCTGTTCAAATATGTAATCAATCATGGGATCAAAAAAGGTGAAGTGTTAATGATTAGAAGAGTTGGAACTTTGCTCTAAGATATTGGAAAATACTTGTTTCTTTAAAAAAAAGAAATCCTAAACATTTTAAAGTTCAGCTTCCTTTTATACAATGTATTTATTATAAGGAAATATAAATAAATAATGTATTTATAGTTCACATTTCTCAAATAGACGGGATATTAACATGTGTAAAATACAAAATCGTATTACATTGCAAACATGTTTTAGAACTAAAATGAAGTTAGGGAATTAATATCAGAGAAGATAATATGCATTTAGAAATACCCAATATGTATTTGTTTATGTACATTTAGAATAGAATAGAATAGAATAGAATAGAATAGAATAGAATAAGGAATGAAATGGAATGGAATGGAATGGAATAGAATAGAATGGAATGGAATGGAATTCTTTATTGGCCAAGTGTGATTGGACACACAAGGAATTTGTCTTTGGTGCAGATGCTCTCAGTGTGCATAAAAAGACAAGATACATTGATCAAGAATCATCAGGTACAACACTTAATGATAGTCATAGGGTACAAATAAGCAATCAGGAAACAATCGATATCGATATAAATCGTAAGGATACAAGCAACAAAGTTACACTCATGCAGTCATAAGTGGGAGGAGATGGGTGATAGAATAATGAGAAGAGTAATAGTAATGTAGTCTTAGTGAATAGTTTGACAGTGGTGAGAGAATTAGTTGTTTAGCAGAGTGATGGTGTTCGGGGGGGGGGATTGTCCTTGTGTTTAGGTATCTTGGTGTGCAGTGCTGTATAGTCTTGTTTTGAGGGTAGGAGTTGAGACAATTTATGTCCAGGATGCGAGGGGTCTGTAAATATTTTTCACATGCAGATAAGTTCGTGTCTCTGTCTGTGTATGCAGTATATGCACACAAGTATTACAGAGGAGAGGGAGGGGAGGAGGGGGAGGGGGAGGAGGAAGAGCAGGAAGGAGGAGGAGGAGGAGGAGGAGGAGGAGGAGGAGGAGGAGGAGGAGGAGGAGGAGGACAACAACAATCCTTTCCTGTGAAAATAGATTGCAGACACGCATAGACACCTAGATTAATCCTTGCAGTTTTGTCAATCAAACACAGGAAGGATCGAATTTACTATACCAGAAGACAGAGGGACTTTTATCCGGGCTTCTAAAGATGTGAATAAATCAGATATAGTATCAGCCTGGCTCTGTCACCAACCCACAGAGGCTCAGGGCCATTAAAACCCGAGGCCTTCTGCCAGCCTAGAACTTGACTTTCCCCAATTCCCCGTCTCTTGATTCTCCTTCTTTCCACGTTCATCTTCCCAGTCCTCCATCGGCAGGCGAGAGCAGCCAAAACAACCAGATTCGCTTGTTGTTCCCGGTGGAAAACAGCAGGAAACTGTGCCCCCATGAGAGAAAACAATCAACACTTCTTTATTATCCATAACGATGAAAAGGCTGGGAAAGAAGAGCTTAAATGGCATTTTGAGTAGCAGCTTCAGGAAATGGCAATTACTACAGCGTCACGAGGCTTCACATCACATGATTCCTCATTAAGAGATCACATGATGCCTCATTAACAGGGGTGCCAGCCTAAAAAAAAAACTATACAAATTTGCAAATCTGATTGTTTCAGGAGGCCAAACACCTTGTGTCGTTGCCTAACATTATACAAATAACGTAACACACAAAGGTTTTCTTCCTTTGGGGTACATCTAATCAAACTCTTTATCCAAGTTCTGCTTTATTAGCTATGACAGCAGATAAGCTCATCACAATAATGTTTCAGAAAGCCATAATAGTGACAAATTGTGCTTCCTATTTGTTTTAGGATGGTGCCGACATAAATTGACTTTTAAAAAAGCTGAACTTTAATTGGAAAAGTTAGTGTTTTAATGAAATCGGAGATGGGGTTTGGGTCCATTAACACCATTAGGGTTGGATAGAGTTGAGCCGGTACTGTCTTGAAACGTTTGATGTCATAAGAAAAAATCACTATACATCTTATATACAGTGGTGGGATTCCAATAATTTAACAACCGGTTCTCTGCCTTCATGAACTGCTGGTTAGGTGGGGCTAGGTGGTCATGTGACTGGGTGGGCGTGGCCAACTCAATGTCACTCACGTCAAGGGTTGCTTCACCTTAGCTCTTACAATGTAATAAGGGTTAACCGGAGAGTCAGTTTCTGTAAGCAGGGCAATAAAGATGAGGCTAGAAACAACACCAGAATGTTTCCCTCTTGCCTTCCTTACAGGATTAGCCCTGTGAAGTGGAAAAAAACAAAAATAAAAGGAGAATTCTTCCAACAACCGGTTATCCAAACTGCTTAGAAAGTTAACAATTGGTTATAAAGCCTCCTTATTGAGCAAGGGGTTGAACTAGAAGATTTCCAAAGTCCCTACCAAGCCTCTTATTCTATGTTTGATGTCACTGTAATGACACCTGGGCCATTACAAGAATAAAACTGACGCAGGCCTGCAGGAATTGAAACAACCAATCTCACCAGAAGACCAAATAAGGAGAAGGGATGAAAATGAACAACTTGCTTAATATAAGATACAACCATTATTATTAGCCTCTGATAAGATTGTAGGCTTTATATTAGTGAAGTATGTAGTATACATCTTTTAATGTTATATGTTTTTGTGTTTTGTCTCTTTATTGGGTTAATTGTTTGTTTGTTTATTTATTTTGTTGTTATTTTATACCATACTGAGCAGTGGTGGGATTCAATTTTTTTTTTACTGCCAGTTCTGTTGGTGTGGCTTGGTGCGCGTGGCAGGGGACGAATACTGTAAAATCTCCATTCCCTCCCAACTCCAGGGGAAGGTTACTGCAAAATCCCCATTTTCCCCCAATCAGCTGGGACTCGGGAGGCAGAGAATAGATGGGGGCGGGGCCAATCAGAGGTGGTATTTGCTGATTCTTCAAACCACTCAAAATTTCTGCTACCGGTTCTCCAGAACGGGTCAGAACCTGCTGAATTCCAAGACTCTGAAAACCGAGACTCTGATCCCGAGTCATATTTTTCAAAATCTTGGACAGCTTTATAAATCCAGCAGTTTCTTTCCAAAAAAAATAGATATAACACAGAACAAGACAACTGCCAGAGAGTGGAGCTGATATACTTTTATGTGAATGTGGAAATCATAACTTGCAACTCCAAAAATAAAAAATATGTCCAACTTTATACAAGACAAGCTCCCTTTGTCTTTTCAATCAGAAGCTGTTCTTCTCTTAGTTTTCCAAATGCCCATGGTTTTGGCTGTCAAAAACATCCAAGAAGCTTCTTCAGCTCTGACTGGATGGTGGGGAATGGAAGGATTTATATTCCTTGCAGACAGCTGGTCATTTGCATCCTTTCAGAGAGTCGTTGAGGTCACTTGTAGGTCTATATGTGTCCTCATGGTCACCGGAGTAGTGCAAATGGGTGTGGAGACCTCTTAGAGCTACTAAAGATCATGTTGTAGACTAGGGATAGAAGATCATATCCCTCTTCTCTGTTGAGAAAGAGCTGTTCAATTTTGACATATGTGGCCATTTCAACCCCTCTTTCAAACCAGTGGTCCTCTCTGTCCAAAATGTGGATCTTTCCGTCTTCAAAAGAGTGGACTCTTTTGAAGAGAGAATAAAGTGTACCCCTCAGTCGTTCTTGCTAGGTATAATTACAGGCTGTACAGTTATAGAGGCTAACTTGATTCTGAACTTAAGAACGGCAGCAAGATTGTTGGTGGTGCAGTACTGGAAGAAGGAAGAATTGCCTACTATTCAAGAATGGACGTTAAAAGTAGTAAACTTAGCAGAGATGGCCAAAATCTCAGCATATCTGAAGGACCATTCAGATGAGAAATATAAGTTGGAATGGAGAAGATGGTTTGATTACATTCAAAATAAATACCGCACTAAGAAATTTCAATTAGCTTATGAATAGCAATAGCAATAGCAATAGCAGTTAGACTTATATACAGCTTCATAGGGCTTTCAGCCCTTTCTAAACGGTTTACAGAGTCAGCATATCACCCCCACAGTCTGGGTCCTCATTTCACCCACCTCGGAAGGATGGAAGGCTGAGTCAACCTTGAGCCAGTGAGATTTGAACTGCTGAACTGCAGATAACAGTCAGCTGAAGTGGCCTGCAGTACTGCACCCTAACCACTGCGCCACCTGTTATAATTTATCTAAATTTAGTTTAACAAAAGCGGAGTTCAATTACAAGAGGGAGGTAAGATGCTATAGTTAGTTAGCTTATGTTAGTGCATGATTGTTAAATGTTTATTCCCTGCATTTTGCTCTGGGAAGTTGGGGGGGAGGGAGGGTTGGAGGGGGGGAGGGAAGGGGAAGGGGAAGGGGAAATATTTGTAAAATTTATTAAAACTCTTCAATAAAAAAGAGTGGACTTTGTCTTTTACATGCAGCTGAATTCTCCTGTGTTGTGCCATGCATTTATGAAGGGGCTGTTTTGTTTCCCCAATGCACAGATCTGCCCACGTCTCTCTGCATTGGGAGAAGCGTCGCTTAATTCCAGGCACCCTCCTCTACAGGGAGAATTTTGACTACTGCTAAGCCTGCCAAAAGTTCAGCCGTTGAACCGCTGAAAACATGGTATGCAAACTGCCAAAAGGAGAGCAATGCTAGGCAAGAAGACTCTCAGTGGAACCTGCTTTAATTTCCTGCTAATTCATTTCAATTAACAGTGCTGCTCTGTGAGAATGCAAATGACTATAATTTCCTCATAAAGTAATTTGCTGCTTGGTGCATGGCGACAGAGCTTCCAACTGCTTTGCTTTCGGTTGTCGTTCCCATCTTGGTAGCAACAAACAAAACTTTGATTCATCAAAAATCTCCGTTGTTTATGAAAATAGAAGGGGGAAAACGCCTAAGGGAGTTTATGCATCCAGGAGAACTCAAGGTAAATAGCTACACTACGTGTAGCTACACTATGAAAAGAAGTGAAAAAGTTTATCTCTCCGATCTGTGAAAGAGAGATTACATTTTTCTAACTCTTCTACTCTAACTCGTCTAGAGTAATGTTGATATAAGGAGAACCTCTATATAGAGTAGAAGAATTCAGAAATAGAATTTCATGTCTTGATAAGAGTACACTTGATAAGATACACTTGGAATACCCACACAAGTCTCTCTCTCTCTCTCTCTCTCTCTCTCTCTCTCTCTCTCTCTCTCTCTCACCCTCTCTCCCTCTCTCTCCCTCCCCCCTCTCTCTTGTCTATATCAGTAGTTCCCAACCTTTTTTGGCCGTGTCCCCCTAAGCATCTCTAAAATACTGATACCCCTCCCCCAGTGGTGGGATTCAGCCAGTTCGCACCTATTCGGGAGAACCGGTTGGTAACTTTCTAAGCAGTTCAGAGAACCAGTTGTTGGAAGAAATCTTATTTTGTTTTTTTCCACTTTACAGGGCTAATCCTGTAAGGAAGGCAGGAAAGAAACATCCTGGTGTTGTTTCTAGCCTAATCTTTATTGCCCTGCTTACAGAAACTACCTCTCTGGTTAACCCTTATTACACTGTAACAGCTAAGGCGAAGCGCCCATTGACCCAAGTGACGTTGAGTTGGCCACACCCACATGTTCACATGACCATTGGGCCATGCCTACTCAGCTGGTCATTAGGGCAGAGAGCCAGTTGTCAAATTATTTGAGTCCCACCACTGACCTCCCCCCATGACATATAATTCTTACTTTACTCAAAAAGTGAACCCTACTCACACTCTAATTCATGTTTAACTTGGTTTAAATGAGGTTCAAATTGCCGCATTAAAAGTCTAATTGGGCCCCATGTTGAGAACCACTGGTGTGTGTATGTATGTATGTATGTATGTATGTATGTATGTATGTATATGTATGTAAGCAGAGATGGACGTCACATACTCTAACAACTGGTTTGCCCCGAATGCATCTGTGTGGCAGCAAACACACAGCAATTATATAGGACGGGGATAGTGCTGGTGTGGGTGGTCAGGCCCAGCCACTGCTCTGAACTACCAGTTCACCTGAATCAGTCCGAACTGGCAGCAACCCACCACTGTAGGTCTGTGCATAGACTCTAGAAAGAGATTTAGAGAAGAGCAACAGAGATGATTAGGAGTCAGGAGGCTAAAACATATGAAGAACGGCAGAGGTGGTATTCAGCAAGTTCTGACCAGTTCTGGAGAAGTGGTAGCAGATGTTTTGAGTAGTAACCAATAAATACCACCTCTGACTGGCCCTGTCCCCATCTATTCTCTGCCTTCCGAGTCCCAGCTGATTTGGAGGGAATGGGGATTTTGTAGTATCTTTCCCCTGGAGTGGGGAGGGAATGGAGATTTTGCAGTATCCTTCCCCTGCTCCGCCCACCAAGCCACGCCCACCAAGCCACACCACACTCACCAAGCCACGCCCACAGAACCGGTAGTAAAAAAATTGAATACCACCACTGAAGAATGATTGCAGGAATTGGTATGTCTAGTTTGATGAAAAGAAGGACTAAGAGCAACATGATAGTAGCAATGTTCCAATATCTAAGAGGCTGCCACAAAGAAGAGAGTTGGTCTCCTCAGGGTGCCGTCGGCCAGACAGTGTCGGCTAGCCACCCCCAGGGGGAGAGCCTTATCTGTGGGAGCGCCTTCCCTCTGGAATGAGCTGCCCCCGGAGCTTCATATAACCCCCGACCTCCGGTCCTTCTGACGGACCCTAAAAAGTTGGCTTTTCCAGCAAGCCGGCTTGGCCTGAATAGAATAAAATATAGGATTAATTTGGTTGTTAATTTTAATTTAATTTTTTAATTTTTTTATTGTAAATATCAATTGGGGTTTTTTTTTGGATACTTTATTTAATGTCCCTTTTAATTTTTGTAATATGTGTTTTCTTTTATGTTGTACACCGCCCTGAGTCCTTGGGAGAAGGGTGGCATATAAATCCAATAAACCTATAACCTAGAGGGGTAAACCTATTCTCCAAAGCACTGTATGACAGGACAAAAAAAAAAAAAAAAAGGATAGAAACTAATCAAGGAGAGGAACAACTTAGAATTAATGAGAAATTTCCTGACTGTGAGAACAATTAACCAGTGGAATAGCTTGCCTCCAGAAGTTGTGAATGCTCCAACACTGGAGGTTTTTAAGAAGAGATTGGAGAGCTCTTTGTCCAAAATATTATAGAGTTCCCAGCTAGTGCGGAGGGTTGGACTAGAAGACCTCCAATGTCCCTTCCAGCTCTGTTATTCTGTTATTTCTCACTCAGGATCACTGCCTGCTGTTTTTATACCACAGAAAACCTGAGCCCTGGTTTTTAAACCGACTGCTATATTTTGCTGTGTGCATACAGGTATATAGTCTATCACTGTATCTTCTTAGGATTTTCATGGGCAACATGATTTATCAATGCAAAGCAGAATGTGCAATCCACTCCATAAAGATGAAGTCTCCAGTAAGCTATATGACAAACTCATGAAAAATAAGCTACAGGGCAGTTTATAAATAATGGGATGACAAGAAAATATTCCTGATTTATGTGCGTGCATGTGTGAAGTAACACAGGAACACCTATTTTAACGGGCAATCTTTTCTCAATATGAATAGATATTTTCCCTTCCTTTATTAAAAAAAAAATAAAACACCTTTGATTGGGAAACATTGACAGGTTTAATTTGGGTGGCAATATTTTTTTTATAACAAAACTAAGGCACATTAATTAAATATCTTGGCTCTGCATAAGTCCAGCTCCACTCCTGGTAAAACAAAAACAAAAATTGAACACAAATCCAGGCAGACCTGCATAAGGGCAGTGACATTAATAACCATCTGCAGAACTGGAGAAGAAGCCGTTGGTGTGAAAATGCGAGATTACCGGCAAGACTCACCAACACTGCTTTTGCTAGAACACAAATACTTATTTAATCGTTTTTGCATTAGTACAAGTGATGTGATGATCTGGGGTGTGGCCAGTGGTGGGTTTCAAAAATTGTTTGAACCTACTCTGTGGGTGTGGCCCCCTTTGTGGGAGTGGCTTGCCACCCATGTGACCGGATGGGAGTGTCTTGCCGCCCATGTGACCGGATATGAAGATGCCGACGACGTTTGTCAGAACCACCTTAAATTTCTTCACACACAGCACTGGCATGCATAAGAATAGGATGTCAACTTGTTTTTTAAAAGGCATCTTTGGTTTGCGTTAAAACAACTTCAACACACGCAATGTTCTGATTGCACCACAAACGCAGTAGTCATCCTTATCTTTCACAGAGGGACTGAGTTTTATAAATATGAGCATGATAGTGTAGAATAATCATATCCAAGGACCAGTGGTGGGTTTCAAAAATTTTTGGAACCTCTTCTCTAGGTGTGGCCTGCTTTCCAGGTCCACTGGTGGAACTTCTTCTAACTGGTTCGGTAGATTTGACGAACCGGTTCTACTGAATAGGTGCGAACTGGTAGGAACCCACCTCTGGGCATGGCCCAAAAGCAACACAGACAGAGAACAGGTCTAACTCTTCTTTATTGCTCCAACTCTGTCCCTATGTTTACTACAAGTCCTGCAGCAAAGCTCTCACATGTACCTTCAGCAGCTTCTGGCTGTGAGTAGTTCAGTACTGAACAAAGGATGAGCAAAGCAATAACCAGGGCCAGCAGTCCTGTAAGCCAGGTTGGCCAAATGCTAACCAGGGCCATTGTGTTTTGCCTTTGAGTACTGTCCATGGGGTTTTCATGGCAAAGATACTGGAGTGAGTTGCCATTTCCTTCTCCGGTGGATTGCGCAAATGTGGACAGCAGACTAAAAAGCAGAGACATCACCCTGCCAACAAAATTGCATAATAGTCGGGGTTTTCCCAGTTGCAATGTATGGTTGTGAAATTTGGACCATAAGGAAGGCTATCTATACCTATTTATCATCTATATATCTATCATCTTTATCTATCTATCATCTATCATCTCCCTACCTATCATGTATCTATACCTATTTATATCTATATCTATCTATTATCTCTATCTATCTATCTATCTATCTATCTATCTATCTATCTATCTCAGAGAGAGGGAGAGAAAGTTTATATACTGTGTATATAAACTTTTTCCTCCAAATTCTTCTAAAGACCGACCAAAGGCTTTCTTCTAGCTGGGTGTCTTAGACTTTTAGAAATATTGCTTTTATAATGAGGTAAGAGAAAGAAGAAAGTAAACATTGGTTTTATCCCTAATGAGAAGGTCACACTGATGAAATCTGGGGTGGATAAAATGTCAGCTTGAGTCACCCCAAGAGGGTTGGTACTTAGATAACAAGAAGGAACTCCTAGGAGGATAGAAGGGAAGATCAAGGGGAAGAACATGCTAGAGATGTTAGAAAACTGCTGAATGAGATTTAGCTTTCTACTGAGATTTCAAAAAGCCCAGAACCATTTTTTACAGTTAACCTACAGTTCTTCGCTCTATAGGAATTTCCTGCTATTAAGCCTCCGGCTTGGTACAAGAAATACACACTAAAATTTCATCTTCTTTGTGCTAGTGAAGATTTCTCCTTAATGTGGCTTAGTTTCAAAAATATTTTTTTTAAAAGAAAAGGAAAACAAATACACAAATTCACTGCTGTCTGTCTTTTTACTTACAATCAGCAGCCTTTTTTAATTGCTAATAAACTATTTAATTTGAAATGTTTGAAGGACATGGTTTGTCCCTCTCCCTCCCTCCCTTCCTTTCTTTTCTTCCTTCCTCTCTCCCTCTCCACACCACTCCCTTCCCTTCCATTTCCTTCTTTCCTCCCTCCCTTCTCTCTTCCTCCTTTCCTCCTTCCCTCTTTTCCTCCTTCCTTTTTTTCCTTCCTATCTTCCTTCCTTCCTCTCTCCCACCCTTCCTTCCTTGACAGGCATTATGTATATATCATATACATTAAGCAGAAAGTCATTTTTTAAAAATTAGTCTGGTGTTATAGCTGGCAAATAAAAGTTATCAGCCCAATGAAATCACAATAACCTCCTGGTTTTATTTTTTTCTCTTTTTTATTTTATTTGAAAGAAACTTTAAAATGCGAACTACCAAAGGGGGAAAAAAAAGAAAGAAGAAAAGAAGAAAGAAAGAAATGGTCCTAAATGTGGCAATTTTTGTTCATCGTATGTAATTCTAGCCCCCGCCTACATCCATTAATACGACTTCTCTTTTCTATAATGCCTTGATTAAATAATAAGTAGAGTTAGACTTTTTAATACGCTCAATGTGAAAAAAGTGAGTTCATTGGAGGACAAAGAAATCGACATTCTAATCTCACTGCTACCTCTCAATAAGGGTAATTTAGAGGTTTATAATGTTTGAGATTATCTCGTTTTTGGTACCAAAGAAATCATAGCAACTTTGATATGGGAAAAGTGGATGGGTTACATGGTGTGTCTCATTTATTCAGAGAAGTAGGGGATACGAACAATGAAAAATTTATTAAAAGGTTATGTATAAGGGGACACTCATTGTATATGTGTGTGTTTCTGAGAGAAGGAGGAGGAGGAGACAGAGAGAGGGGGGAAGGAGAGGGAAGAGAGGGAGGAGAGTGGGATGAGGACAGGGGGGAGAGGAGGGGTCAGGGTAGAGTGAAAGAGAGGGAGAAGGATAGGGGGAAAAGGATAGAGAGAAGGAGAGGGAGGGGAGAGGAGGAGTGAGGAGAGGGGAGAGGAAGAAGGGGGAAGAGAGGAATAGGGGGAAGAGGAGATGGAAAGAGGAAGAAGGAGAGGGAGAGGGGAAGGGGAAGAGGAGGAGTGAGGAGAGTGGAGAGGAGTAAGGGGAAAGAGAGGAATAGGGAGGAGAGGGAAAGAGGGAGAAGAAGAGGGGGGAGAGGAGGAGTGAGGAGAGGGGAAGGGGAAAGAGGGGAATAGGGAGAGGAGGAGAGAGAAAGAGGGAGAAGGAGAGGGAGAGGGGATGGGGAAAGAGAGGAATAGGGAGAGGAGGAGAGGGAAAGAGAGGGAGAAGGAGAGCGAAAGAGAGGGGGAGTGAGAATATAGAGAGGGGGAGAGCAAGAGAGGGGAAGGGGAAGAGAGAGAGGGAGAGGAGGAGAGGGGAAAAGATGGAGAAGGAGAGGGGGAGAAGGGAAGTGGAGGGAGAGGAAGAGGGAAAGGAGGAGAGAGAGAAAAGAAGGAGGAGGGGTGAGGGGAATAGAGAAGGAAGGGGAAGAGAGAGGGATAGAGAAAGGGGGAGAGGGGAAGAGAAGGGGAATGGCAGAGAGTGGAAGAGGAAGGGGGAAAGGAGAGGGGAAGGAGGAGGAAGAGAGAGAGATGCTGGTGTCCCGTTGCCTGGCAGAGTTTCATCCCCAAACAGGCACGTGAAGGAAAGTTTACAAAATCATAATCTTTTGATTCAATATTCTTTCTTGAAGAATGAAACCAATTCCTATATAAATGCAGAGCAGGGCATAGCAATAGCAATAGCAGTTAGACTTATATACCGCTTCATAGGGCTTTCAGCCCTCTCTAAGCGGTTTACAGAGTCGGCATATCGCCCCCAACAACAATCCGGGTCCTCATTTTACCCACCTCGGAAGGATGGAAGGCTGAGTCAACCCTGAGCTGGTGAGATTTGAACCGTTGAACTACAGATAACAGTCAGCTGAAGTGGCCTGCAGTACTGCACCCTAACCACTGCGCCACCTCGGCTCTTAGCTTCTAAACCCCCTAGCAGGGAAACATTGCTGTCGAAAGGGAGTCTGCTTTGAATGGTAATTGTCTACAAACTAACCTCAGCAATTGGAGGATGACAAACAGCTCCCACCACCATCTCTTCGGCATCCATAATAAGGGTGTCGATATCCTAAGCTGGGGCGAGGCTCCAAAATGTTTGATAAAATACGATGGATTCTTCTAGCTTTAGCCGCTAATTAAGAAGCAACATTTACTCCCAGAGTCTGACAGAAAAGGGTAGTAAGGCAGGGCAATTAGTAAATCAGGGAAATAGATTGTGAAAAAAAGGGGGGGGGGCTTCATTGATTCTCTCTACAATTGCTACAATAGTTAATGGACAGATGTACTTTGCCTCCTATCGAGGCGAGAGAAGGAAGTACTGTATATACTCGAGTATAAGCCTAGTTTTTCAGCCCACTTTTTGGGCTGAAAAAAGCCGCCTCGGCTTATACTCGAGTCAGTGAAAAATTTGCCCGAAATGGAGGAGAAAAAGGGGCGGGGCCATGCCGCTGGGTGACACTCGTGAATGGCCCAGTGCCCCTGTGAGTTTCCCCTCCCTCTGTGTCAGTTTGCCGCGCAGCGCGCACCGCACCATCCCCCCTCCTCACGTTCTAATGTAATGCAGGGCTGTCTTACGATTCCCCTTCCTCCCCCTCCTGCCGCTCTGCAACGATGTCGCACATCCTCCTTGTTATGGCAAGCAGCCACATAGCGATGTCCCACCTCCTCTGGTACAGTGATCCAATGATAGGAATCACTGTGCCGTGTGTCATAGGAGGCGGGACATCGCTCCCGCGGCTGCACGGGACATTATCATCACAGCGGGACATCATCATGAGGTGAGTGAAGTATTTCATTGAATACACCGCTAGTTTACTGTTTTTCTTTGAAATAAATATTCAAAAACATTATTGGTATCTATTTTTATTTTTGAAATTTACCGGTAGCTGCTGCATTTCCCACCCTAGGCTTATACTCGAGTCAATAACTTTTCCAGTTTTTTGTGGTAAAATTAGGTGCCTCGGCTTATATTCGGGTCGGCCTATACTTGAGTATATACGGTAGTCAAATTTTTAACAATTACGTGCGCGCTTTCACAATGGTGTTAGATTGAACCACCGTTTCTTTTGGAGGTATAGCCTAGAGGCAGCTCACAATATATTACAGAACTATTTAATGGGGGGGGGGGAGGAATACAACAGCTCAAGTACATTCCACTCTAACAAGTCAGTTCCCTGCTCAAATGTTCACTTGGCGAGAGTGATCTGCAAAATTGACACTTGTTATTTCTGCAGTCATTTACTTACATGCGAGAGCCTTTGTAATTCCACAAAAGGGAGCCGGTAATGTCTCGTTTTCTTATTTTCCGTAAAGAGTCCAACGCAAACAAGAATTTTTTTTTTTTTTTTTTTGTGAGCGGATGACACCCTTTTAAGAGGTATGTTATACAAAGGCCTCTAGAGAGAGAAGAATGGTGATTGCTAAATAGCTATTTATTTCTGTTTACATTTTAAATATAAAAATATTTTTATGTAGAATAGTATACATGTATTCTATATAAATAGAATGGAAGAGAATTAGAATTAATGAAGGAGAGAAGCAATTTAGAACTAAGGAGGAATTTCCCGACAGTGAGAACAATGAATCAGTGGAACAACTTGTCTCCAGAAGTTGTGAATGCTCCAACACTGGAAGTTTTTAAGAAGAGGTTGGAAAACCTTTTTTCTGAAGTGGTATAGGGTTTCCTGCCTAAGCAGGGGGTTGGACTAGAAGACCTCCAAAGTCCCTCCCAACTCTCTTATTCTATTCTATTGTAGTGTAGTCCTTTCCATTCCATTATTCTATTCTATTCTAAATAAAATTAGAATTGAGCTGGAAGGGACCTTGGAGGTCTTCTAGTCCAACCCCCTTCTCAGCAGGAGACCTTTATTCCATTCAATTCAGAGAATTGGTTCCATTTTGAAATGTAAAGTGTGGAAGAATCATAGCTGAATCATACATTGCCAGCAATCAATCAATCAATCAATCTCTCCTCTCTCTCTCTCTCTCTCTCTCTCTCTCTCTCTCTCCCCATCCCTCCCTCCCTCCCTCCCATAATGGCAACATTCATCTCTCTCACATACACACACAAAATTAAGGTTGTCATTGCTGATTCAGAAAAAATCTAAACAAGAGAAAAATGTCCCTCCACTTTCTGGTTCTGCAGTTAATACAGCCTTCAAAACTTTTCATTTTATCTCTTCTGTGCAGTCCAACTTAGATCCAAAAACCTTACAAACTACTTACTTGCAGTCTTCAAACAGTTGCTGACTGGGGTTGCATGCCTGGACTTTGGGACTTTTTCACAAAACCCCTGGAAAAACCACCTTCACAACAGAACAAAACAACAGAGTTGGAAGGGATCTTGGAGGTCTTCTAGTCCAACCCGCTGCTTAGGCAGGAAACCCTACACCACTTCAAACAAATGGTTATCTAACATATTCTTTAAAACCTCCATGCTTGGAGTACCCACAACTTCTGGAGGTAAGTTGTTCCATTGATTAATTGTTCTAACTGTCAGGAAATTTCTCCTCAGTTCTAAATTGCTTCTCTCCTTGATTAATTTCCACCCATTGCTTCTTGTCCTGCTCTCAGGTGCTTTGGAGAAGAGCTTGACTCCCTCTTCTTTGTGGCAACCCCTGAGATATTGGAAGACTGCTATCATCTCTCCCCTAGTCCTTCTTTTCATCAAACTAGACATACCCAGTTCCTGCAACCGTTCTTCACATGTTTTAGCCTCCAGTCCCCTAATCCTCTTTGTTGCTCTTCTCTGCACTCTTTCTAGAGTCTCCACATCTTTTTTTACATCGTGGCAATCAAAACTGGATTAATCATCTTATTTTTAGTTTTAATCATCCTGGATTCCACTCTTACAATGGTGAATAATCAGGGATAATGGGAACAGGAATCAAAGAACTTCAGAAAGTGTCAAGTTCTATTTTATTAAAGTTCCTTTTCTGATTTGCCTTGAATGGGACTACGGGAAGCGTAATAAGAACAGTAGTAGAGTAGGAAGTGTTGAAGTTAATTAGTGTTAGAGTAGGAAGTGTTAATTACTTTTTTTTTCATCCGTGCATTTAAGTAAACAGAAATGAAAGTGGAAAAAAAATGAAAGGACACAAATGGAAAACCTTTTTTTCCCCTCAAAAAAAAATATATATTGGTAGGCGTGTGTCAAAGTGTGGTGAGATTAGCATTAACGCAAAATGGACGTCATGGGTATAATTTTCAAGCAATGATTTACAGGAACTTTTGTTTTGCTTGACTTATTTTTTTTTAAAAGAAACTTGAGTAATTTTTAATTTATTCAAATTAAAGAAAAGAAATTAGTTTGATATTCAGTAACATAATCAACTTGTGAATGGTCAGTAATGATTGGAATCATTTGTTGAGGTGGGCCCTTATAGAAATGAAATAAATATAAATTAGGTCAGAACATTGATGGTACTATCTTCATCTTAATCTGAACAAAAACAATAATATTCCTTCTCCTAGGAAGAGCAGGAGCAAAGGAGAGATAAGGGAAGAAGGAAGAGGAAGTAGAGGAGGAAGGAAGGAAGTAGAGAAGAGAGAGAGGGTGGAAAGAAAGAGGTAAGGAGAGGAGGATGAAAAGGAGAGAAAGAGGAGGAAAGAGGGTAGGAAGGGGAAGAGGAAGAGCAGAAGTAGGAGAAAGGTACAGGAAGAAGGAAGGGAAAGGAGAGGAGGAAGGAAGAAAGTAAAGAAGGGAGGGAGGGAGAAAAGAAAGGGAAAATAAGGTGGTGTTATAACAGGAGGAAGGGATGGTAAACAAAGCAACCCAAACTGTATGTTATAACCTATTAAATGTATAAGAATGATAAAGAAGAAGAGTGCAAAAGTTGGCTTGAAATTCAACATTAAGAAAACTAAGATCATGTCTTCCAGCCCTCTTGATTCCTGGCAAATAGATGGGGAAGAAATGGTGGTAGTGACTGATTTTATTTTCCTGGGCTCCAAGATCACCACAGATGGGGACGGCAGCCAAGAAATCAAAAGACGCTTGCTCCTGGGGAGGAAAGTTATGTCCAATCTAGACAGCATTCTAAAAAGCAGAGACATCACCCTGCCAACAAAAGTGCATCTAGTCAAGGCTCTGGTTTTCCCAGTTGCAATGGATGGCTGTGAAAGTTGGACCATAAGGAAGGCTGAGGGCCAAAGAATGGAGGCCTTTGAATTCTGGTGCTGGAGAAGACTCCTGCGAGTCCCTTGGACTGCAAGACGATCCAACCAGTCATTCCTAGAGGAGATCAACCTCAACTGCTCTTTAGAAGGCCAGATCCTGAAGAGGAAATTCAAAAATGTTGGCCACCTAATGGGAAGAAAGGATGCAGATAACACAAATGTTTATTGAAACCTTTTAATTTATTATTTATTTATATTTATTATAACCTTTTTATTTATTATTTAGTTGCACGCTGCAATTCTCTTCCGCAGCCTTCGACTGTATGAAAATTGCAGTCGATAGACCAATAATATAACAAATGTCCTTCCTGAGAAGTAAAACAAAGAAATCTATAACCTATCTGGGGGAAAAAAAGTTCAATCTCATTACGAAGAATATTTCAAGAAACAGCATCCTTGTAATTCATGGTATTGTTTTCCAATTAAATATCTTCAAAGGAGAACCACTGGATTAATAGCACACTAGCTATAATATTTCGATACATCTTAATCAATAGCAAGTGTATCTCTTAGAAACCAGTCTGCCAGGTCTGAGTAGGATCCATTTTTAAATCAATTTCAGAATCTGTTTTCCCAAAATTAAAAATTAAAAAAAAAACTTTCTGAAGTTGGTACCTGGCTAGGGAAATATGGCTGTTCAAGGTGAAAAACTAGGAGGGAGTGTCTTTGAAATCTTGCAAACATTGAGCTGATTTAAGATCAAATAGAATTCAGAGTTTTTATTTATTTATTTATTTTATTTATTTATTAGACTTATATACCGCTTCATAGGGCTATCAGCCCTCTCTAAGCGGTTTACAAATTTTTTAGCAAATTGAGTTAGCCACTTGCCCCCACAGTCCGGGTCCTCATTTAAACCTCGGAAGGATGGAAGGATGAGTCGACCTTGAGCCGATGAGATTTGAACCGCTGAACTGCAGATCACAGTCAGCTAAAGTGGCCTGCAGTACTGCACCCTAACCACTGCGCCACCTTGGCTCTTACATATCGCATGTTTTCACATAGCATTCAGGCTAAGAGTAAAAATAATGTGCTATGGAAACCGACTTTTCCATTTCAGCGGGGAATCAGAAAAGATCGATTATTATTTTTATCATTTATCATTTTTTATTGTTAGTATTATTAGTATTCTTATTAGGGTTAATAGTATTAGTGTTGCTATTAGTATTACATAAACTTACAGGTCTGAACTGAAAATGAAATCAATTCTTTATTTACTTTTTAATTATAACCCTTATAAATGGAAGTCAGTTATATAGAGTTCTAGGTGCTACGTTTTTCAGAATTATTATTTTTTTGCGTTGACTTTTAGCAACCTAGTTAGTTAGAAGCAAGGTTAATCAAAAAGCAAATTTTGATTAAAATATAACTGGGGTTATGCTCTCTCTCTCTCTCTCTTTTTTTTCCAGCCTGTGCAATGTGTGGTTAAACTGATGTTATCTGCTCTTCACTTCAGAGAAGGGCAGGATAGAAATTGAAATAAATACATTCCTGGTTCTCTCTTTCTGTTTAAGACTCTTGCCATACGAAATGGAAAGGGCCATCCATCAGTCGTGGTGTTTGCTATTACACAAATGGCATTTTGGCTGTTCGGTGTTGACACTCCACTCTTTAAAGGCATAAAAATTCACTTTGCAGCCGAAATTGATTTTCTATTCCTTTTAGCATTGTTTTCAAAGATAGTTTCTCATATTTGATCTATGCTGTGTATTACTTAAAAACTTAGGCTTCAGTTGTTTTGGCATATTAAAGTTAGATCTCACGAAATTTAGAACAAAACTTATTCCCATTCCAATTTTTCTTTGCTCTGAGTTGTTCACCGTAAATGTTTATTTTAGGTTTATCTTAAAGCTGAAAGTAGAAGTTATTCACACACACACAAACACACACACACACACACACACACACACACACACCTTTGTTATGTATGGCATAATTTCCCTTGGGTAAGTTAAATTTTACAGAGGAGAAGAGGCTATATCAGATTCATGGTGACTCAGATATGAAGGTGAAGAAATGTATTGCTTACATTCTTCATGTAACAACGTTCATGAAAAAAGGTTTTTTTTAAAAGCTACCAGTTTAAAATCTAGATAGATGATAGTTGCTAGAGATGATGGATGATAGGCAGATGACAGGCAGACAGACAAATAGAAACACACACAGAGAGAGATAGATACCAATAGATAGATAGATGAGAGATGGATGGATGCATGGATGGATTGGATGGACGGACGGACAGACAGACACAGACAGACACAGATAGACACAGATAGACACCGATAGATAGATAGATGATAGATAGATAGATAGATAGATAGATAGATAGATAGATAGATAGATAGATAGATAGATAGATAGATGATGGATGGATACATAGATAGACAGACAGACACAAAGATGCACAGACACACAGATAGACACAGATAGATACCAATGCATAGCTAGATGATGGATGGATAGATGGACGAATGGATGGATGAATGGATGGACGAATGGATGGACGAATGGACAGACATAGATAGACACAGAGAGATATCAACAGATAGATAGATGATAGATAAATGGATGGATGGATGGATGGACGGACAGATGGACAGACATGGGTAGACACAGATAGATACCAATGGATAGATAAATGATAGATAAATGGATGGATGGATGGATGGATGGACGGACCGACAGACACAAATAGGCACAGGTAGATACCGATAGATAGATGATAAATGGATAGACAGATGGATGGATTTCTAGATGGATGGATGGATGGATGAATAGATGGATGGAAGGACAGATGCAGATACAGATAGAGATGCAGACACAGACACAGACACAGACACAGACACAGACACAGACACAGACACAGACAGACAGACAGACGGATAGATAAATGGACAGATAGACAGATAGACACAGATAGATGAAAGAGAGAAATGCAAACAGTAGCAGGTAAATAAGAGGAGGGAACATGTCACTTCTTAATATCTTCTAGAGTGGAAAATATAATTTTGACTCTAAGGCAGCCATTACCAGATATACCTATGACTCGGATACGAAGGTGAGGAACCTTAGATTTTTCACGTGACGTTTACACAAAGGGATTCTTGTTTCATAAAGCCACCACAATTTAAATTCTAGATAGATGATAAATGGGAGAGAGAGAGAGAGAGAGACAGACAGACAGACACACAGGCATACAGTAGATAGATAGATATGCAAACAGTACCAGATAAATAACAGGAGAGAGACTTAATACTTGATAGAATGGGAAATATAATTCCGAATATAATGCAGTCACAATCAGATATAACTTCCTTAAATTCTCCCCTTTTCAGCCATGTTTTCAATGGTTGGTCATTAAATGTTGCATCCACCTCTTATACACATCAATATCAGTGAACTAACATTGACTCGATTTCTAACTGGAATGGAGAATAAAGTTTTTTTTTCTTATGCTAATCATGCAAACATTTGTTTTTCTTATGAGTTGTGCTAATATGCAAATATTCGGCAATTACTCTATCAAATTGTTTCAATCTTCACTTTGTAAAAAAAAAAAAAGAGTTCCAGCATGCATTAACTTCATAATGAAGCTTAATTTTAATCATCAAACTTTTCATATCGGAAGCCTTTTCAGATCTAAGGTTAGCGGTTAGTCCTGATGATTTCCCCTCAAATTTTTTGGGAATACGCATTCTAGAATTATTTCTGACAAACTCTTCCAGTAAATGTGATAAAGGGTAGGCATGCTTTTTCTCTTGATGGGGAAAATACACCCAGTCCTAAGAAAAGAAAAAAATATGTAGTGGCTCAGTGGCTAAGACGCTGAACTTCTTGATCAGAAATCTGGCAGTTCAGTTTGAATCCCTAGTGCTGCATAATGGAGTGAGCTCCTGTTACTTGTCCCAGCTTTTGCCAACCTAGCAGTTCGAAAGTATGTAAAAATGCAAGTGGAAAAATAGGGACCACCTCTGGTGGGAAGGGAACAGTGTTCCGTGCGCCTTTGGCATTTAGTCATGCTCACCACATGACCTCAGAGGTATCTTCTGGCAGCACTGGCTCTTTGAAACGGAAGTTCAGAGAACTGGTAAATAGCAATAGCAATCGCAGTTAGACTTATATACAGGGCGGGGCATAACCTTTTCCTAGGGGGTCACAGCAACACTTGTAATAACAACACAAATAATTCATACACCATTCGAAAGCCCATCAAAAACTGAGTTTATTGACACGATTTAATAGTCAGTATGATTATCAGTAACCCAATCCGGATGACGTTTCAATTTGTTTGCAATCCATTTTCGATTGATAAACGTCTCTCCAGCATCGCGAGCCTCTCGAAAGGCAATGCATTTTATTCTGTCAATGATCCTTTGTTCTTCCGAATCGAATTTTCCAGCCATTCTTAAAGCAAATTTAACATTTAATAGCTCATTCAATTCAGTTTTTTATGGGCTTTAAAATGAGGTGTCGCGGAAGTTGTAAACTGCTGTCGATCTTGCTGTGACCCCCTAGGAAAAGGTTATGCCCCGCCCTGTACCTCTTCATAGGGCTTTCAGCCCTCTCTAAGCGGTTTACAGAGTCAGCATATTGCCCCCACAGTCTGGGTCCTCATTTCACCCACCTCGGAAGGATGGAAGGCTGAGTCAACCTTGAGCCGGTGAGATTAGAACCGCTGAACTGCAGATAACAGTCAGCTGAAGTGGCCTGCAGTACTGCACCCTAACCACTGCGCCACCTCGGCTCTACATAAATACCACCTGGGTTGGCCCCCATCTATTCTCTGCCTCCCGAGTCTCAGCTGATCAGGAGGAAATGGGGATTTTGCAGTAACCTTCCTCTGCCATGCCCACCAAGCCATGCCACATTCACCAAGCCACGCCCACAGAACCGGTAGTAAAAAGATTTGAATCCCACCACTGAATAGCTCTGGGGGGAAAAAAAATTCCAGTGCTGCTCAGCCTTATCAAAATAGAAGTTTTAAATCTCTGTGCCTGATGCTCGGGTGCTGTGAGTCATGCTTTCTTATCATACCATATACCGTTTTTGATTATATGGCTTTATGCGGTGAGTATTGAAGCAGTTGGAAACTGTTGCTACAATGCCATCAAATGTAATTTATAGTAAGTGGAAAATTGCCCAAGAAGTCCAAACACAGACACTTCAGGAGATCACTATTTCTTTTTTAAATGAAAGACTGAAAAAAATAAAATAAGTTGAAAGGCAAACGCAAGGAAATAAACTTTTACCCCAATCAGTGTGTTATAAACTCAGCCGGAATACCTACTGACAATGAAGAAAGAAACTCACACTGAATCTAAGGGATCACAAGGAAAAAATATGAATGATGGCAAGGGAAGATTAATTTTTTTAACAAAAGGACATCCTTTGAGGAGCGAACAGAAAGAAAAGGAAAGAAAATCAAAGCATATCAGGGAACCACGCAGAGTTTAGTTTCCAAAATGCTTTCCAATGTCAACTTTGAATCAAACCTGGCTGAAGCCATCTTGTGCTGCTTTCACAGTTGCCACGCACCGTGAAGGGAGGATGAGGGGAAATAGATTTTGTCTCATAGACAAAATAAAGAGCTCTCCTGTGGGAACCAAGGTCATCCCACAAGGTGGCAGTAGGAGGAGGAGCAGAAGTGATCGAGGGAGCTCGCCAACTGCTTTGATTGGACAATGTGAGCTGTGACACCTGGGGAGGGAAACGTTTGCTCTTTTAATTACATGGTAAACGTGGGAAACTTTTAGAGTTGGTTTTCACCGGCTGTGCTAATATGATGTGTCCAATAAATATGTTCTCTGAGAAACAGAGCCTTGGAGTTCTCATTCCTTTGGATGCATTACTCAGAATGCTAATACCCAACTCGTTAAAATAGACCTGATTCAGGTCACAGGACTGGAAAGGAAGATAGGAGGGAGGGGCTTAGAATGGAAGGCTTGTCAATAGCAAAACCTGCTGTTTATTGGCCTTTCATACAGATATTTTGAGATATATTTTTTTCTACTTTCTTTTTCTTTTCTTAAGTCAGATCAGACCCATTTTCAATTTCTGTTTTATTTTTGCAGCCTTCTTTTTGTTCCATAAGTTTGGCTAAGTTCTGTTGGATTCCTGGAGAATTGCCCTGTGGGTAGACAGACAAGGGGCAGGCAGTGCGCGGCCAGTGCCAAGAATTTGATTTGATTTGATTTGATTATATTTATATGCCGCCCTTTTCCCCCGAAGGGGACTCAGGGCGGCTCACAATTCAAATCAGGGAAGGGGGGTACAGACAGAAAATAAAAGACGAAAACATAACAATACATAATTTAAAAACACACAACAGTCATACCATTCGAGACGGGGGCAACAGCTCTTTAGCCCCAGGCCTGTCGGAACAGCCAGGTTTTAAGGGCTTTGCGGAAGGCCTGGAGGGTGGTGAGGGTTCGAATCTCCACGGGGAGTTCGTTCCAGAGGGTCGGAGCAGCCACAGAGAAGGCTCTCCTCCGGGTAGTCGCCAGTCGGCACTACCGACAAGAACAGGACGGCGGCAACAATCGCAGGACAAGTCCCATGAACATCACCGCCATTGCCACCCTGATTGTGCCACCCGTGCACGTGTACCCCATTGCCTGCCAGTGCTACCCGCGGCTGGCCACTGTACCCGAACAGGAGAATGGCCTGTTGTGCTGGAGAGACAGTGTCACCGCAGAGCTGCTCAGAAGGCAGCCACCAGGCTCAATAGTTAAGGTACTTTGACATGGACAGAAGGGGCCATCGTCTTGGCCACTCTCACCAGGTCACATGGGTGGCAGCCTGGCAGGCCACTCCCATCTGGTCACATGGGTGGCAAGCCACTCCCACAAAAGAGGCCACGCCCACAGAGTAGGTTCGAACAATTTTTGAAACCCACCCCTGACCAGGCACCACATAAATATGATGTATAGAGTAGACCAAAGCACACATTCCGGTAGAGACATTTCCTGAGCATAAAGGGACAGGCAGCCACAGGAGCTGTCAGCCTCTATCTTACCTGCTTGCTATCGGCTGCCACAGAAACAGGGAGGGTGGGGGCTCATGGTATTTAAGTTTAAGTTTAAGTTTTATTTTATTTATATGCTGCCCTATTCCCTAAAAGGGACTCAGGGCGGCGAACAACTTAAACGGGAAGGGGAAACATACAAGTACAAAACAGACATTTTAAATAACCAACAACCACACCTGTCGAGAGGGGAAGGGAGCTCATCAACCCCAGGCCTGCCGGCACAGCCAGGTTTTAACGGCTTTTCGGAAAGCAGGGAGAGAGGTGAGGGTCCGAATCTCCGTGGGGAGTTCGTTCCAAAGGGCCGGAGCTGCAACAGAGAAGGCCCTCCCCCGGGTCGTAGCCAGATGGCATTGGCTGGTGGATGGAAGCCGGAGGACGCCGACCCTGTGAGATCTAATGGGTCTTTGGGAGGTAAAAGTGCAGGTGGAGATATCTCAAGAAGGGAGTTGTTCTCACCATCTTCTGCGCAGGCTGATGGCTCGTGTTTGGGTTTGGTCAAGGCCAATCGTCTCTGCATGCCAACTGAAGGAGGCCAGTTGAAGATGCACCCCACATGACACCTTTGGGAGCTGGAGATTGGATATTGCGTCAGAGTAACTGGGGGGGGAGGGTTTTGGGTAAACGTTTGATATGTACAAGTTCGCGCTTTTTCGCTTCAGATCTTGCTTCACTTTCGCTGTTTTCATTTCATGTCCAGCAAAAGTACTTTTTTTTCTCTAATTAAATGGAATTGGGGGGTTTTCTGTCTTGGATACTGAATGAGGCAGCCCTGACAATAGCTGCCTTCCAAGCAGCTTTGATGTGAAGGGAGGCAAAAAGTTCTGGCTTTTCTCTGCCACAGCATTCAACGTGACCGCTTCTCTCTTCCTTCTCAGGCTCATGTCACGAATGCTAGAAGACTTGGATGAACCTTTCTGGGGGTTCTGTGGGCGTGGCTTGGTGGGGTGGTGCAGCTCCACCTTGCCTTGAGTGATATCAAGTTGACCATACCCACTCACTCACATGGCCCTGCACCAAGCCACGCACACTGAACCGGTAGGGCAGTGGTGGGTTTCAAAAATTGTTCGAACCAACTCTGTGGGTGTGGCCTCTTTTGTGGGAGTGGCTTGCCACCCATGTGACTGGGTGGGAGTGGCTTGCCTCCCATGTGACCGGATATGAAGATGCCGACGACACTTGTCAGAACCACCTTAAATTACCCCACACACAGCACTGGCATGCATAAGAATATGATGTGAACTTGTTTTTTAAAAGGCATCTTTGGTTTGCGTTAAAACAACTTCAACACACACAATGTTCTGATTGCACCACAAACGCAGTAGTCATCCTCACCTTTCACAGAGGCACTGAGTTTTATAAATAGGAGCATGATAGTGTAGAATAATCATATCCAAGGACCAGTGGTGGGTTTCAAAGAATTTTGGAACCTCTTCTGTAGGTGTGGCCTGCTTTCCGGGTCCACTGGTGGAACCTCTTCTAACCGGTTCGGTAGATTTGACGAATCGGTTCTACCGAATAGGTGCAAACTGGTAGGAACCCACCTCTGTGGTAGGGGAAAAAATTCGAAACCCACCACTAACTCCAGATGCAGCCTCCTCTTCTTGCTTCTCCTTGTTTCAACTCCTGAGTTTTGAATCCTCTTGAGTTTTAGAAAAGAAAAGTCTACCTCCACATTTTCCTTTTCTTTTTACTCTACTCTTAAATTTCCATCTTTGCAAGAAAACCAGCATCAAAATAAAGTTGTAGGAGAGGAGATTGTAGTAAAGTACCAGTAAAGACTCCACTACACTTCTCCAAATCCCAGAATTGAAAATAAAAGTCTTATTGCCTTTCAACTTTTCTACTCATATCCTTTGGAGAGAGGGAGGCGGGGTGAGTGGGCAACAATCACATCAGAAAAGTTATGTCAGGGTGGTTTTATGCTATGAATGGACGTGTATCATGCTCAGGTGGCGCAGTGGTTATAATGCAGCACTGCAGGCTACTTCAGCTGACTGCAGTTCTGCAGTTCGGCTGTTCAAATCTCACCAGCTCAGGGTTGACTCAGCCTTCCATCCTTCCGAGGTGGGTAAAATGAGGACCCGGATTGTTGTTGGGGGCAATATGCTGACTCTGTAAACCGCTTAGAGAGGGCTGAAAGCCCTATAAAGCAGTATATAAGTCTAACTGCTATTGCTATTGCTATGGGAATATTTTGGAAACAGATTGCTGGGGGAAAAAACAGGTGTTTGCCATGTTCTTTTATATCCTTTAAATGCTTTATATTTAAATTGTTTTGTGCTTGCTTATTCTAAGCTAAAGAGATGTAATGGATCAGTCGCTAAGACTCTGAGCTTGTCAATCAGAAAGGTCGGCAGTTCGGCAGTTCGAATCCCTAGCGCCATGTAACAGGGTGAGCTCCCGTGACTTGGCCCAGCTTCTGCCAACCTAGCAGTTCGAAAGCACGTAAAAAATGCAAGTAGAAAAATAGGAACCACCTTTGGTGGGAAGGGGACATCGTTCCGTGTGCCTTCGGCATTGAGTCATGCCGCCCACATGACCACGGAGACGTCTTCGGACAGCGCTGGCTCTTCGGCTTTGTAACGGAGATGAGCACTGCCCCCTAGAGTCGGGAACGACTAGCACATATGTGTGAGGGGAACTTTTACCTGTTCTAAGCTAACCGAGGGAGGGGGTGTTCTATTACTCTGTACTATAAACATAGCAACACTGAATGGTTGAATCATAATTAATATAAAGAAAAAAAAGGAGGATGGGAAGAGACTTTAGCAATAGGGCTTATATATTCCTACACTGCAAACAGGAGTAAATTTTGAAATAACATCAGTGCCTTTGTTGTTAGGCGCTGTAAGCTAATATTTTGCAAGCACTGTGGCAAATTTCTTTATTTTCAGTTTTTAGTAGCCGATGTTGTTCTGGGTAATCTATTGCAGACAAATAATTGCTTCATATGATTTCAGAAGAGTCAACACAATTTCTTTTAACAAAAGGTCAGCATTTGTTATAGAAAGATGCTGTCACAAAGATTTGGCCATTTCTCCCTCAAACCATGCTAGTAAAATTGTGCTACCTGAAACATGGTATAATTGGGTTATCCAAGATTAAAATCAGGACACAGAAATGGTGGTATAAATGTATAAAGTCAGGGAGCTTATACAAGGAAATGTTTAGCGTGAGAAAAAGGTTTATGACATTGCCTTGTATTACATTTTCAGTAACTCTTAATGTGGTGTCCTTCATCCTCAGCAGAGGAATGGAGTAGAATGGATCATATGAAAAGTTTCATTATTTGGCTTCTTTGAAGAAAAGAAAACACCTTAATATGCATTATTATTTCTTCCAAAATTCCATTCCATTTTCAGGAAGAGAAAAAGAAAGATGAAACGAGCTGTTAGAATGTGCTTTCCATTTTTGAAGCTGAAGGAGTTTTAATTTTTAATTTCCTTTTCCCATCTCCCATCCCTCTCTCCTCTGTACAGATCCCTCAAGTTCACCGATGGTTCTTGAATGCATTTTGGGAATTGTCTGTTTCTAATTAATTGATTTTAAACACTTCTACCTTGCTTTTCATTTCAAATTGCTGAAAACAGCTTAAAGGAACTCATCACAACCCAACCCAGAACTGTTTCATTAAAATATTCAAAACATTTACAAAATACTTTTCTTTCTTTCTTTCTTTCTTTCTTTCTTTCTTTCCTCCCTCCCTCCCTCTCCTCCCCCCTCCCTCCCTTCCTTTCTCTCATGTTTTTTCTTTCTTTCCTTCCTTCCTCTTTCTCCTTTTGTTTGCGTCTTCCTTCTTTCTTTCCTTCCTTCCTTCCTTCCTTTCCTTCCTTCCTTCCTTCATTTCTTTCTTTCTCCCTCCCTCATTCCTTCCTCCCTCTTTCATCTTTCTTTCTTTCCTTCTTTCTTTCATCTTTCTTTCTTTCTTTCCTCTCTCTCCCTCCCTTCCTCCTTCTTTCATTTTTCTTTCTTTCTTTCTTTCTTTCTTTCTTTCTTTCCTTCCTTCCTTCATTTCTTTCTTTCTCCCTCCCTCATTCCTTCCTCCCTCTTTCATCTTTCTTTCTTTCCTTCTTTCTTTCATCTTTCTTTCTCCTTCCTTCCTTCCCCTCTTTTTGGTTCTTTCTTTGTTTCTTTCTTTCTTTTCTCTCTCTCCCTCCCTCATTCCTTCCTCCCTCTTTCATCTTTCTTTCTTTCCTTCTTTCTTTCATCTTTCTTTCTCCTTCCTTCCTTCCCCTCCTTTTGGTTCTTTCTTTGTTTCTTTCTTTCTTTCTTTCTTTCTTTCTTTTCTCTCTCTCCCTCCCTCATTCCTTCCTCCCTCTTTCATCTTTCTTTCTTTCTTTCTTTCCTTCTTTCTTTCATCTTTCTTTCTCCTTCCTTCCTTCCCCTCCTTTGGGTTCTTTCTTTCTTTCTTTCTTTCTTTCTTTCTTTTCTCTCTCTCCCTCCCTCCCTTCCTCCTTCTTTCATTTTTCTTTCTTTCGTCTTTCTTTCTCCTTCCCCTCCTTTTGGTTCTTTCTTTCTTTCTTTCCTCTCTCTCCCTCCCTTCCTCCTTCTTTCATTTTTCTTTCTTTCTTTCTTTCCTTCCTTCCTTCCTTCCTTCCTTCTTTCTGGAAGGGGCTAACTTAAACCACCTGATACCCCCTCAGTATGTTATTATTATTTTTTTTTTGTATAAAGCTGCACAAAAGTCCTATCACAGAAGAAAATAGTATAAATCTTACTGGCAGGATATTAATGCATTATTTGGATCCTTCAATGATATTTATTCTCAGCCTCCTATCAGGGTCCACCATAGAATTTGACAAGGAAAGCATATTGTATACTCTCTTAGCGATATTCATCAACTAGAAATAAGCTTCTATAATTGAACTGGATATGCATTCTTTCCTGCTTTCCTCTTAAACTGCATGGATCAGTGGATTCCTGGACTGTGAGGCTCTCACATATGATTGTTAATAAATCCCTGCCATTCTTTTCTGCAGTAATCCTCATTTAAAAAAATAATAATCCTTGCTGATATTTGCATTTAAATATGTGCTTGGGGGTGCTTATATTTTTCTTACAGAACGCATATTTCTAAATGCATTTGATGCCAGAATAAAAAAATGGAAAAGGGGTAGAAATGTGTAGCTATGATCCCTTGATGTCAAGAGTCACAGAGGATGAATTGTTCCACTATCCCAATTTGCTTCTTTCATTATGTTAAAACGGAAAGCATTTCAAGGAAGGGAGAAGAGGGAAAAAAAATAGAAGAAGGTAGCGAAAAGGTAAATTTTTGCCAGCGTGTTTGGGAGGAGTGATTATTCACGTGCCCCATCAACATGGAAAGTTCCTGCTCAAAAATGCAAGCATCAGCTTCAAACATGAGTTGCATGGTTTCCTGAAAAATATATTTCAAAAGGGCAAAACGTGGAGCACAGCTGCAGAGCAGGATGAGAACATTCTAGAGCACTTCCATTGTCCTCTTTGACCTAATGCAGTGTTTCTCAACCTTGGCGACTTTAAGTCCTGTGGGTCAGCAGGAGCTGCAGTGAATGACAGGAACTCCCCCCTCCCTGTGGCAGCAACGGGTCTCAAACACGAGCCTGCTGATCTTCAGCCCAACATTTTAACCTCGTGAGCCACTGTGCTCCTAGCCATAAAGCAAAGTTACTAAACAAGATAAAGGTAAGATAAAGGTATGTAGTTCCCTACACACAGCATACATATATGCTGGTCATTCCCAACTCTAGGGGGCGGTGCTCCGCTTTGTTTCAAAGCCGAAGAGCCAGCGCTGTCTGAAGACGTCTCCATGGTCATGTGGCTAGCATGACTAAACACCAAAGCTTCACAGAACGTTGTTCCCTTCCCACCAAAGGTGGTTCCTATTTTTCTACTTGCATTTTTATGTGCTTTCGAACTGCTGGGTTGGCAGAAGCTGGGATAAGTCACGGGAGCTCACCCTGTTACGCGGCGCTAGGGATTCGAACTGCCGACTTTTCTGATCGATAAGCTCAGCGTGTTAGCCACCGTGTCCTTACTAAATAAGATAATGTTATCCAAATTTCTTAGAAGCCATCAGGAGCTCCTTAATAACAGCAACAACAGAGATGCCTCAGGAATGGCCAATTTCCACAATACCCAGAGCTAGATTCTATGAAAACTCCTTGCTTAGAGATCCGTATTAGGGTTCCCATTAAAACTTGACATCGTGACTTCATGAACTTGATTTTATGGTCACTGCAAAACTGCAAGATCTCACCTTGATCAAGTGGCATATGACTCACAACTCTGAGACTTTCACAAAGCTTTGCAACTATGTGAAAATTCCACACCCTCTTCTCCTTTGTTCATCAAACAACAAACAAACAGGTCTGGCTCAGAATGAGCTCTTAACTTTTAAACTTTTCTCAATATGAACGAGAACTCAAAACATGTCATTAAAGTCCTCAAAATAACAATGGTTTTCCACATTGCCACTACACCTACACATTCCTTATCTTCTGCCTACCCCTTCCCAGTATCATTAAAAATATATGCTTGCACAACCAAAGGATTTTTTTTAAAAAAAAAGAAAAACAAAACTCAACATACACAGATTTAGAATGTCAGAAAGGCTGAAAAAGTTCAGTAAATTCACAATTCGTGCACATATGACTAAGGAAATAAAGTAACACAACAGAAGTCTGGGCAAAATTGGTTAGATTTTTTTTTTTTAAAAAAAAAATAAGAAACCCAGGGTTAAACCTGGAAAATTATAGCAGCAACATTTTGAGGAAAAAAAAAAAAACTTTGATCATGTTAAAGTTTTGTTCAGAAATGTAATTTGTTTGTAATGCCCCTGATTTTAAATTGATTCTAGCAATCTTATTCTTGGTTTCTAAATCATTGGTAATCTTCTGTATGGACAAATAAAGAGCTAAGTGTATAAAAAGCATCCATAGAGCAATTTGGAGAATATATAAGGCTGTTGTTTCCAAGGCTATCTGGAAGACCTTTTATTATACACTGGGCAAGATCCATAACTGTATGGAAAATCCAGCTCTTGTGTGTGTGTGTGTGTGTGTGTGTGTGTGTGTGTGTGTGTGTGTTGTATTTGTGCTGATAAATAAATGAAGGGAGACTAGTATAGATCTATTTCAAGCTATTTAGCTCTCATCAGCTAGCCATACCCTTACTGGGATTTGAACCTGTGCTGTATTGCATCTTAGGCAGATGTGTTAACCACTAAGCCACAAGGTTCTTCTCCTTATCAGCTGAGCCAGGGAGATAGGTATATATTTAAAGTCACAACCCCTGCTATGCCCAAACATGGGAGGAAGTTCACTGCTTCCATTCTCTGTTGATCGGCTCGTCACAAGAGACCATCCAGACAGAAACCCAATATTTTTAATATAGATAGATAGATGATAGATAGATAGATAGATAGATAGATAGATAGATAGATAGATAGAGTGTGTGTGTGTATGTGTTATTTTGAACAAACCTACTTATGCACAAGTTACACTCTGATATATGATCTCACCATTCTTCTGCTAAATGCAGTTCCATATTGTTTCAAAGAAAAGTACATTGATGTGTTGATTAAATCACCAAGAATCAAACTTGACATGAATTTTATATGGAGAGGAAACTGTACTCGGCATATTGATTGATTGATTGATTGATTGAAATTTCCAAGCATTTCCTGAAGAGATAGGAGGGAAACAACATTAACGCTATCAGAGTTTGTTGCAAAATTTCAAATTCAGACGCACACACAGATAACTGATGCAGCAGGATTGATCAACTTCTTTATACACATAAGAACAGATGGATAAATGTACACTACCAACAGGTGGTTCTTTCCAAATTTTGGAAAAGATGGAAGAAAAAAAAAGAGAGAATGAAAGGTGGAAGGTGTGTCATTGGAAGAGTGAAATAGGGAAAGATTGCCGTGTATTCACTAAGAGTTGACATCAGCTTAATGGCAATCAGCTAAAAAAAACTCATACACCATGTGGTTGTTAAGAGTCAATGCTATCTTGATTACACCTAAGCAATCAATTAAATTAAGAGCTGCAACTTTCTTCTCTCTCTCTCTCTCTCTCTCTCTCTCTCTCTCTCTCTCTCTCTCTCTCTCTCTCTCTCTCTCTCTCTCTCTCTCTCTCTCCTTCCCCCTTTAGAGGAAGCTGGCATACTTACCAAAACCAGCCCTGCTCTTCCCTTCCCATTTGTTATCAGGGAGGCACAATCAGGTACAGGGCAGCTTCCACCCCCTCCCCTTCCTTCTTCTAACAAGCTGAGACCATTCAGCTGCAGCACCTCCTCCCCCATCCTCCCTGCAATTGATCGCACCATGGATTCTGGCTGCCAGCATTGGGAGCAAGTCAATTGGTTGGCAGCTAACTGTCCTGAGCCGTGAAAAGCCCAGGTTGAACCCTGCTTCAGCAAATGGGCCTTGCCAAAGTGCTTTGGGTTGAGGGCTTGTGGCCCATTTTTTTTTTTTAATAAATGTTTTTTTAATTTTAATTTGAAACAGGTACAGCATCTTTCTTTACATCTGTAGAAAATGTATCAATCGATTACAAATAAACTTTGGTACATCTCCTCCACTGTCAACAAACATAACTCATATTAACTCAAGCATTATTATATATCCATTTTCATTTGACTGTAATTATTATTTAAAGATATTAATAAAAGTAATAATCTTGAACAATACATGCCCACACCAGTGGGAAAAGAAAAAATCAAAAAGAAAAGGAAAAAAAAAAGAGACAAAAACGACAAAAAAGGACAAGGCAGGAAAACAAAACAAAACACAGGTATCTATTATAAAAAAGAAGAAGTATATCAACTGGTTACAACATGCTTTGGTGCTTCTCTTCCATTAACTCATATTAATTCAAATATCTTAACTCAAATATTTACCATATCAACATCATTATACCTCCAGTTTTAATTACCTATAGTTATTTAATCATCCTTCATCCTTAGCTATGCCAAAGAATTAATCCATAACACATGCTGACATTTCATTTACTTACTTGTAAAATCCTCTATTATCATCAAATCCTCATGTCCTATTTTAGCTGAACATCCATAATATTTAATTATATCATATATCATAACATTTTCCCAGTATTGATTAACATTTGATTGTATGTATTTTATTTAGTTTTTTTAATAGTGATAATTATTGTAATTAATACTCTTTATGTATAATCCAAAAATGTTTTCTCATATCCAATTGTTATTTATCATATCAACTCCACATTATATACATTACTATCAATATCAATTATTATTCAGCTATATCTGTTACAAAAAGGAGCAATTAGGTTTAGCTAGTTTTCAATTGTATTCTTCAATCTATCAGCCAATTCCAAATTATATACATTACTATCCATATCAGTCATTATTCAGCTATATCCATTACAAAGTAATCAGATTTAGCTAATTTTAAATTGTGTTCTTCCATCTGTCAGCCTGTGTCCCTCCAGTAGCAAAATCTTCTCAAACCAATTGCCACGTGTTGGATAAGTTTACCAAATGTTTTTATAAGCAAGTCCAAACAAAGATATCTTCGCACCTTTTGGCTCTGAATGTCAGTGATGAAATAATAGTGTTGTCCCGGGCTTGTAAAACTTTTCAAATTGACTTTAATTCTCAGGGGTGGAGTTTTCATTTCTCCTGCACTCTGTCTCTTTAAATGAATCTTCTTTATAGCTCCCCCCCTCCTTTCTTCCTCTGAGATAGACCAGACGCCATTTCTCACATTTTCCATTTGTATTTCAGGAACATTCAAACATTCAACAATCTCAGTTTTTCCTTCATATTTTAAAATCAGATGATCCAATTTTCTTTCCAATCTCTCGAAAAGCTCTCGACATGCGGAAAAAAGAATCTGGAATGAAACCTTAGATGTATTTTCAGACGCCATGATGTGTCGCAGTTAAAAATTGCAAGTAAAGAAATGCTGGAAACTGTGCAATCTTATCTGATCGTAAACACAGCCAAGTAATAAAAATGTCAGATCGTGAAGGGCTAATTAGTAGAAAATAAACTTTACGATCCACTTAGAGAGAATCAGAGGGGGGGGGGGGATGTCGAAGAGTTCCTTGAAGCGTTTAAGAAATAAAGTAGCCACCAGCCATAAATCCATTAAAAAAAAAAAGACCAATTCGCCGCTAGATTCTTCTATTCTTTGGTTTCAATTAGCTTAAGCTTTTAGTGCGGACAGTCTCTCTTGAATAATAAAATCAGCTTACCAGATGACATCACTTCTGCCATTCTTAGGGGCAACCTGCAGTTTCATTTAGCATGCAGCTAATCCAGAAAGGAATTGGCAAGAGGGGTTAATACCCCCCCCCAGAGACTTTGTGAACGTCTCTGAGGTCACTGGGTCTCCCCTCACCTTTCACTGTCATCTCCGGGACAGCTAGGGTTCAAAAACCCATCCAAAAATCCTTCGGTATAGAGGAATTTCAGGAATAGCCTGAAACTCCGTCTTCTCACTGCTAAGCCCCGCCTTCTTCCGGCTTGTGGCCCATTTTTCAGGGTGAATGGGTGGAGGTGCATCAGCCAAGGACAGAAGCTAGAGGTGAATCCCCAGAGTAGGAACTCGGGCCAAGAATCAGGCACGGCTAAGGGTAGGAGCCAAAAAGTCCCATTCCGGTACTTATCCCAGTTACAGTCTCCTAGATCCGTGTAATGCTCTTTTTGCGACCTTGTGACACGCAAAAATCAATGGAAAAACTAGATTCACTCAACAAGTATGTTACTAATTTAACTACTGTGGTGATTCACTTAACAACTATGACAAAAAAGGTCATAGAAGGATGTTCTGCCCCCCACCTTGTCCGTTCAGAAACGAAAGCCAAACAGAACGTTCAAAGGAATGTTTTTTATCAGTCCCTGCTCTTGCTGGCTGCGAGCCCAAAATGAACACAGATAATTGCTCTGGCAAAAGTCCTATAACTCATAAACTACTGCAAAACAGGATTATATAAATCAAGTCACTTATCCAAGTTGGCTTTACTCGATGTTTGCACGTGAACGAGGAACGTTGACTTCTGCAACCAGGGCGTGGCACCATCAGTCTCTTTTATCAGCAGGAGGAGATCCTAACGAGTAACAGCTGCCCGTTATCATCTCCTGTAAGTCCTCAATTGTTCCTTACGTCGGTCAGCCCTTTTCCTGCGTGCATCCTGAAACAACTCACAGGAGGTTTCTGTGTCAGCCTCTCTTGTCTCCTCCACACTGATCCAAGGCTCAGTCGTTAGCTGGGGATCAACTAGTCTCTCTGCGTCCTGCTCGGAGTTAGAACCCTGTCCAGGGCCCTCCGCCTCTTCCAGGCCTGACTCATAGGGCCCCTCGCTGTCAGAATCTGATAGCAGCTCCAAAGGCTCTTGCCGAGCCACAACAGAAGGGGGAGTGGGAATTGGCTGAATTTTCACTTGGCAACAGAAATTGTGGTTTGAGGACTACCTGTATTGAGATTATATGAATCCAGATCAGACCCTACCTGGTGGCCAGCCTAAATTAGTAAAAGGCGTGTCTGGCCATGATAAATCTGAAAGTCAAGATTTGAACCTTTCGGATGAATACAGCCCCTTGCCCAACAGGTTTGACTGCTGCTCACCTGGACAAATAATCTATCCTTCAACCAAACCGCTGTGTTGTCTAGACTGTGGTTTCATTTATTGGCCTTCACGCCGTCTGTTGCTGTGCCTGGGCACCGATTCATCACTTCCATCAGCTCACATGAATCTGATGAGAAAGAAAGATAGAGCAATGTGTCATCGGCTCCACTTGGAGATAAATGGCTCGCGCATGTTAAGCGAAATGAATGGATAGCCAATGTTGGGGTACTTGGCACTGTTCATTAATTTCTGTTCTCCAGCCAGACCTGGGATCAGCCTGACCTAGAATTCAGTGGGTCTCGTTAAAATCCTTTGGGGAGAGGATTCTTTCTTTTTTTCTTTTCTTTTTTCATGCTTACCATGTTCCTGGGAAAAGAGATGATTCCCATCTTCGGTTATAAATGAAAATCCTATATGACTTCAGATTGGACATCGTGATTTATTAGCCTCTGCGGCTGCAGAAAGCTTCAGATTTACTCTTCTGCAGAAATCAGTTGAACTGGGTCATTCGTGTCACCGAGTTCTCTCTCTCTCTCTCTCTCTCTCTGTCTCTCTCTCTCTCTCTCTCTCTCTCTCTCTCTCTCTCTCTCTCTCTCTCACACACACACACACACACACACACACACACACACACACAAGTTGCTTATTCAATTCATCACAGATGGAACATGCCAGGTGCCAGTTCTGAATTCAATTACAAAGTGTAACCACCATCATTTCCTTCGTTGTAATAAAACGGTTTGTCTTTCATGCCGTGATCCAGTAAGGTAAATGCTAATGAATGAACGTCCCAGACATTTGGGTGCTGGGAAAACTGGCAAGGATGTACTTGGGCTGATCTGGATGGGGAAATTCATTCCAAGATAATTAAATAAGCAAGTGATTACGGCTTGCTGAAGACTGGCTTCATCTGTGCCCGAGGTAAATTTATAGCTTTAATTTACCTTTAAGTTAAAATATAACTTCCCAACTTCAATACATCACTCGTCTTCAATAAATCTGCCACGATTATGTGTGGGCCTTATATGATTTTTTTCCCCCAAAAAAGTAATCTAAGAGTCTAAGGAAACCCTAAGTAAATCACCGGGCTTAATGTTTGCCATATATATAAAATATCTCTCGCTCCATATTTCAGCTTGGGGTTTCAGACCTGCATTGCCAGGGTGAACAAAAAAATAACTATATCGATGTTATGGGCTAGAGAAAGCCATATGGCTATTAAAAATTCATCATTAGCATTTGCCATGGTGGAGTCAAGTGGGAGGAAATCCATAACTGACAAGGAATTAGTCATCATAATTTAAGAAAATGTAAATGCGCTGAAGGCTGAGCTTCTTGGATAAACATACAAGCAGACTGGAGTGGGTAGGAGACTTCAAGAAATAATAATTAAGGACTAAGATAAAGGTAAAGCTTCCCCTCACACATGTGCTATTTCTTCCCGACTCTAGGGGGTGGTGCTCTTCTCCATTTCAAAGCCGAAGAGCCAGCACTATCCGAAGATGTCTCTGTGGTCCTGTGGCCGGCATGACTAAACACTGAAGGCACACGGAACACTGTTACCTTCCCACCAAAAGTGGTTCCTATTTTTCTACTTGCATTTTTACATGCTTTTGAACTGCTAGGTTGGCAGAATCTGGGACAAGTAACGGGAGCTCACTCCGTTATGGTGGGATTCGAACTGCCAAACTGCTGACTTTTCTGGTCGACAAACTCAGTGTCTTAGCCACTGAGCCACTGCATCCCTTGAGGTTCCTTAGTAGTCCCTTAAGGACTATGGCGGGCCAATTCCTTGTCCTCTTTTTCTCAAACATGAAGGCAAACATAAGCTTCCCTTGTGGATCTCACCAAACATAAAGCATATGCTTTTTCGATCCCAAAAAGATGAACAATGAAAGGCTTGTCACCTCTCTTTCAAGGGCACCGTTAGGCACAATGGATCAGGACTATCCACTGAGTTTTAGTTCAGAAGATTTATTGTTCAAGCCTAGAAACAAGAATCAACTGTGCTTCCCTTAAAACAAGATTCACCCTGAAATCGTGTTTTTGAATGCATGCACTCATATTAAACCCTACCCCCAAATTAGCACTAATGAAGACCGAGCCCACACTTGGATGCAGGGGGTGGGGTGAGGTAAAAATTAAGTTACGTTATCATCAAATCTACCGAACTGGTTAGAAGAGGTTCCACCAGTGGACCCGGAAAGCAGGCCACACCTACAGAAGAGGTTCCAAAAAATTTTGAAACCCACCACTGGTCCTTGGATATGATTATTCTACACCATCATGCTCATATTTATAAAACTCAGTGCCTCTGTGAAAGGCAAGGATGACTACTGCATTTGTGGTGCAATCAGAACATTGCGCGTGTTGAAGTTGTTTTAACGCAAACCAAAGATGCCTTTTAAAAATACAAGTTTACATCCTATTCTTATGCATGCCAGTGCTGTGTGTGAGGAAATTTAAGGTGGTTCTGACAAGTATTGTCGGCATCTTCATATCCAGTCACATGGGCGGCAAGCCACTCCCATCCGGTCACATGGGCAGCAATCCACTCCCACAAAGGAGGCCACACCCACAGTGTAGGTTCGAACAATTTTTGAAACCCACCACTGGGCTGTTGGTGTCACATCGGCAAGGTGAGTCAATAACTCACCCAAAAAGAAGCCCCAGCCATTTTTTTTTTTGGGGGGGGGGTGTCAAAAGAAAATAAAACTGAGTCTTCTTTTTGGGGAAACTCAGTAGTCAACTAAAGTTCAAATCTGGATCAGCATCAGAAAAGGGTCAATGGAATTCAAGGAGAGCTGGACTTCAACCATTTGTGACATCATTTGGACTCTAAGCTGATGGCTTGTTTAACTCTGCCACCACCTCTGCTTGATCTCCTCCCACAGACACCTACACATCTCAGGTGTTTTGGTCGTTCTGCAAGGGAGGAAGAGCCAGTGGTGGAATTCAGGCAGTTTGCACCACTACGGGAGACCTGGTTGTTAACTTTCTGAGCAGTTTGGTGAATTGGTTGTTGCAGGAAATCGTTAGGGCAGAGAACCGGTTGTTAACTTATTTGAATCCCACCACTGGGAAGAACCAGGTCAAATCCAGACAGGTTAAACAGTTCTGCAAATGTGATTTTTTTTATTTTTTTTAAAAGGACAGCTATTTTTTCAGAGTGTGGTACCCTTGCATTTCTCAAGTAAATAATGGTTTGCTTAGCCTTGCTGCTTTCCATTATCTACTTCTGCTGAATGTGGCATTTCAAGAATGCTGAATAATCCCTTCAGAATGATTGAATTAGAAGACAAAGAGTAAGCAATAGAAACAAATGGGTGGCTAAGCCAGATCCATTAAGGAAATGCCCGGTCATTTAGCAAATGCCAAGTAGTCCCAATGAGAGACAGTGACCATGAGATAGCATCAATCTCATGTTTTCCAAAGCACCAGAAGACAAAACAAGAAACAACAGAGGAAAACTAATGAAGGAGAGAAGCAATCTAGAACTAAGGAGAAAATTTCCTAATGGTTAGAACAATTAACTGGTGGAATGACTTGCCTCCAGATGTTTTGGGTGCTCCATCACTGGAAGATTTTAGGAAGAGACAATACAATCAATTGTTTGAAATGGTGTATAGTCTCCTGCTTGAGCAGGGGATTGGACTAGAAGACCTCCAAGGTCCTTTCCAACTATGTTGCTGCTGTTATTTAACATAATAAATTTGAGAAAAGAGCTCATTAAAATCAGAATCATCCCTATCTGTTTTAATCCAGAGTGATATTTCCCACACCTGTTCTGACCTAGGCTTCCCCAAAAAGCACGAAGCAGATTCCTAGTCTTGGCAAAACCCCTTTTATTAAACAAATGTGAATTCCTCTCATTCACATTCAGCAAAGGCTGGGTAAACAGTCTTTCAAAGGTGAAGTCATGACCACAGACCTTATCTAGCTTGGAAAGCTGTCATGTAAATATTTTCCAAATGCAGTGCTGAGCAAGGAAATACTTGGCACAGTGTCTCTGAGATTCACGGACAGATCTTCGCACTCCTGAAATGAATGAACAAATGAACAAATTGTTTCCTGCAAAAGCCCCCTCCTCTTTTGCTCCTTTTTGATTTCCTATGGGATGGGCCATTCACCGTCCACCTGTGGCTTTACTCCTAAGTCAACCCTGATTTATGAGTTGTTATTTTCCTCTGGCAGCTCTGCACATGCACCCACTGGGAACAGGCTCCAGCTGTTCCTCTGCCTCACTGCTGTCTAGTTCAGAAGGCAGCTGAGAACTGTCAGATGGCCCTAGCCCCCTCTCTGCCCCCAACACAGAGCCCTTGTTCGAGCCTTCCCCAGCCTCCATGACTGGCATATGTTCCTCCACAACCTCTTCACTGTCCAACTCTGCTGCCAGCTCCTCTGGCTGCTGGCAGGCCACAATAACCCCTAGAATACAGGATTTGTCAAAATCCATTGCTTTTTCTCCTCATCTTGTTCTGCTAATTTTTTTGAGGATCAGGAATCAATTATAATCAAACCAGTTACAAGGAATGTGACATTGCAAGAAAATAATTTGGTTTCAGTGTGCAGAATGTGGTCATATATATTACTTTTAAGTCCTAGTGCTGTCAATGGAGGTTTATCTCTCCCATTAGATCGGTGTGAAGTGTTTAATTTAATTTGCACTGTGCATTATTTTTTTGACTGCTTGAAGTTTTGGGTTGTTTTTTTTTACAAATATATTTGGTTAACCAAAGCTTCCTCAGCAAAAGAAAGAAAGAAAGAAAGAAAGAAAGAAAGAAAGAAAGAAAGAAAGAAAGAAAGAGAAAAAAATGTGGAGTTTTTTGTGACTAGGTCCAAAAAAGAAGCAGTTTATATGCCACTATTTTCCTTGTAATGAACATTTGAGGGGCTGCCAAAAAGAAGAAGGGGTTAACTCATTTTCCAAAGCAAAAGAAACAATGGATGGAAACTAATCAAGGAGAAAAGCAACTTGGAATTAAGGAGAAAAGTCCTAACAGTGAGGACAATTAACAATTATCCAGTGGATAATTGAGAAATTGTAGGTGCTTTAAAGAAAAGACTGGACAGCCACCTATCTGAAATAGTATAATGTCTTCTACTTGAGTAGGGGGGTGGTGTCCTAGATGACCTCCAATCAGATCTATTCTGATTAATTGAAAAGTCTGACTTATAGAAATGGGGGAGATTACATGCATATCTATCCAAACTTTTGCTGAATTGACATTAACTCAAACATATGCCATTCGATTTAATAAGTGCATCCGTTCAGAGTTCCAAGAATCTAATTCAAATCAAAACAGTTCAATTCACAATTTCAAATAGTCCTAATGTGCAAAGCACAAGCTGTGAGGACTGAGTTAAATGTTAAACAAAATCAGCAGAATAACAATTCCACATCGCAGAATGCAAAAGGCAGATATTGAATTCTTTCATTTATTCGTTTCTGTCGGTGCAAGATATATTCATGAACTGGAATAGGGCTTAGAAACCAGGTCAACCAATGAGTAGACATGGCCATTGGGTCAGCCAATGAGGGCTGTTTGGAAACTGAAACAGCACTTGCTGTGTGAGCAACAAGGAGACAGCAAGGAGCCTGGGCGTGGCTTAGCTCTGTAACTCTGAGTCGATTGTTCTGAACTAGTCTGATGCTCTGAACTAAAACTGAAACTCTTCTCCTCTGCCTGTTTTTTGCTTGTATTTACTACCACATTGGAAAACCTGCTTTTGGTATTGTATATTTACAACATGTGTTATATTATATATAAAGAGAACTTAATGAATCCTGCTAAATCAGTCACCTGTGTGTGCTTCCTAGATGTGATTGCTGCTTGCAAACTCCGTCATCCAATAACCGCTGCAATAAAGCTACTCAGGATACACATAGAGTAAGAATGTTACTCAATTTCTGGGTATTTAAGACAGTTTGACAATGTGTGGGCAACTGACCTTTTCATCAGCACAGTGAATATTCCATAGCCCTGAATGATACCCTTCAATGCTTTCTTTCTCCCCAGCCCAAATGTCATCTCATCTATTCCCCAAGCCATTTACGGTGTTTGGGGGAAAAGGAGGGAAGTTTTAAAGGATTGGTAACCTTTGAAAAATACCTAAGCTCCACTAAGAGCTGCGACGTTTAGCTAAGACTACATGATCTTCTACAAATTCTAAATGTTCTTCTTTAGCCACAGATGAAAAGTGGAACAGAAATCGTTCCCCACAATTTAAGCTAAGAGCAGAAATATTCTTTGAAGACATTCTTTTACATTTTGTATACAAATATCCCATTTTTTTTCCAATTTTCCAATTAATTAATTGTACAGGCAGTCCTTGATTTACAACCAGTGAGTGGGTAGGGCTACATTCAGTGTATAAGACACACCCAAATTTCATCCTCTTTAAGGGGGGGAGTGTGTCTTATACTCCAAAAATATAGTAAACTGATTTATTGATAATCTATGCCCAAGAAATCTTCTCAACTAATGGTTTGAACTTAGATAAGAGTCAATAAAATTCAAGGGAAGTTGGGCTTAGTTTGCTTGTGGCTACGTAGGAATTCTAGGCTAATCCCTCTTTTAACTCCACTGCCACTCCTTCTTCTACATAGAAGCTCTTACCAACTAATTTCTTGACATCTGTTTTGTCTCTCTTGGATAACTAGCAAATGGATTCTCATCTCCTATTCCACAGAGCATCACTGTATGCAATAAGTGTGTAATTTGGCTGTCAAGGTTCCAAATAGCATCCAAGATTAAATCAGAGTCCAAGGCAAAGTATTGCTCCAAGTTCCAATTTATTAAGAGAGCCATGTTGGCACATCTGGGAAAACCTGAATCTGAAGACTTCCTGGTTTTCCCCACCCAGTTGAAAATTCAAGATTTTGCTCCCACACCCACAAGTCCATTGCTGGCAGCTTCCACCCATCCAGTTTCAGTCAGGTGCAGATGTGCAGAGACAAAGGATGACCTTGGCTTTCTAGAAAGAATGTTGTTATGGCCACATATCATCTAACGCCGTACAATCACCCCTCCCGTTTTCCCACAATAGAAAATGCATAGTAGAATAATAGAAAGTGTGGCAGGCCTGAGATCCACAAGAAAATATGGATGCAGGTCTGACATTGACTTTATCTTGGGTGTCATTATTGAATTGATGGATGAGGCCTGATGCAATTGAAAACATTTTTGATTCCTGCTTTTCATTGTCTTACTGTGATGTGTTCGACCCCCTCCTATCTGATGCTTTATATTACAAATATGCATATGAAAAGTGAATCAACTGTCTAATGACCTCATACTGGAATCACCTAGGAACAATTATTAACTCATCATTAGTCACTTATCTATCATGAGCCATAGTGATGAAGAGTATAGATTGCAGTATTCTCTGCTCACTTCCACGAATTCGATCCTGACCAGCTCAAGGTTGACTCAGCCTTCCATCCTTCCGAGGTCAGTAAAATGAGGACCTAGATTATTGGGGGCAATATGCTGACTCTGTAAACTGTATTAGAGAGGGCTGTAAAACATTATGAAGCAGTATATACTGTAAGTTTAAGGCCAAGTGTTATTATTTAGTTGTGGAAATCCAGAAGATGCAGGGTAAAATCTTTAAGATACCCAGTCCTAGACAAATAAATAATAAAACTGCAGCTTGAAAGAAATGTATTAGAAGAACTCAAATGTCACCCTGTCAAACCCACTTATTGTAGTACAATTAAGCATTGTGGGATCCATGATGCCAACTGAACTTGGTGGTTTTCTTGAAAACATTTCATTCCCAAAGAGTCAGAAAGTACCAAGGACCACACAGTTGAACCCTGAGTTACAAATATTATCTTCTACTTAAGCATTGCTGAAAACAAGAGACCACATAGATCTGGCAAGATTTTTTTCGTCAACCGCCTATATAAACAAACAAACAAACAAACAAAACACTATTGTTGAAAAATGTATCAAGCCATAAGTACTCACATCTTCCAACAGAAAGCTCTGTGTTCTGAGTTTCCACTTATAAAATCTCTAAGACCCATGTGACAGATTGAATGTCAGGCTGGTAAGCTGAGGAACTCTTGAAATTTATTTCCCAATTGTCTCCTTCGGATTTGTCTCTCTATCCTTCTGCTTCTTTCTTCCTGAAGTCTACTTGTCCTCTTCATGATATTACTTAAGTCATCAGTGTTTCTTAGACAACTGTTGAATATTTTCTTAAAAAAAAAAAAACAAACAAACCTGATCTTGAAATAAAAATATCCTGGAGAACTGAAACAAAACAACCTTTTTTCTATTAATTTGATTAATAAAGGCATCATAGAAATATTATTTTGGCTTGATTGCATTTTGTCCACGGAGGAATATGGCAAATATTGATCTTCGTACGTTTTGAAAAGTACATAGGGTAATTAAAAGAGGAACTGCATATGTTCAGGATCAGTTTATGCCAAATAATTTATAATATTACCTAATTTATATAATAACAGAGTTGGAAGGGACCTTGGAGGTCTTCTAGTCCAACCCTCTGCTTAGGCAGGAGACCCTATATCATTTCAGCCCTTCATGGTAGTGGGTCTGCGTACTTGAGAGACCGCCTTCTGCCAATTACCTCCCTGCGACCAATTAGATCTCATAGACTAGGCCTCCTCCGAGTTCCATCTGCCAGTCAGTGCCGACTGGCAACTACAAGGAGGAGAGCCTTCTCAGTAGTAGCTCCGACCCTTTGGAACGATCTCCCCGTGGAGATTCGTACCCTCACCACCGTCCAGGCCTTCCGCACAGCCCTTAAGACCTGGCTAGCCCGTCAGGCCTGGGGACAAAGATAATTGCCCCCACCCGAATGATGAATGAATGTTGCTTATTATTTTACTCTATGTTTTGTATGTGTTATTGTTTGTATATCCCTTCCCTTGATTTTATGTAAGCCGCCCTGAGTCCCTCAGGGAAAAGGGCGGCCTATAAGTGTTAATAAAACCCAAAACCCAAGATGAATGTTTATCCAATTTCTTCTTAAAATCTTTCAGTGTTGGAGCATTCACAACTCCTGGAAGCAAGTTGTTCCACTGATTAATTGTTCTAACTGTCAGGAAATTTCTCCTCAGTTCTAAACTGCTTCTCTCCTTGATTAGTTTCCACCCATTGCTTCTTGTTCTGCCCTCAAGTGCTTTGACTCCCTCTTCTTTGTGGCAACCCCTGAGATATCGGAAGGCTGCTATCATGTCTCCTCTGGTCCTTCTTTTCATTAAACTAGATATCCCCAGTTTCTGCAACCCTTCTTCCTATGTTTTAGCCTCCAGCCCCCTAATCCTCTTTGTTGCTCTTCTCTGCACTCTTTCTAGAGTCTCCTCATTTTTTCTACATCGTGGCGACCAAAACTGGGTGCTGTATTCCAAGTGTGGCCTTACCAAGGCCTTATAAAGTGGTCTTAACACTTCACGTGATCTTGATTCTATCCCTCTGTTGATGCAGCCTAGAACTGTGTTGGCTTTTTTGGCAGCTGCTGCACACGGCTGGCTCCTATTTAAATGGTTGTTTAATATTTAAATTTACCTATCTTGTTTCAGTTTATTTATAATGCCTTGGTAAGGCCACACTTTATAATGCCTTAATTAAAAATAAAGTAACTTTGAAATTTGAGACACACCTCCACAGATCCGTTTAACGCTGTTATAATGCAGAATGAAGGGGGGAAATGTTTTTCTGGTAAATATCTGAAGAACAATGGTCAATTCCTAAAAACATTTTCCATTTTTCAACTTCTTTGTATCTTCCACCAGCCTATAATAAAAACATATTTTGATATTTTGTGTTTGTGTCCAGCTTTAAGGTTCAGGTCTAATAGACATGGATGCTATGGAAATGACTTTCTATAAAAATTTGGCTGCAGGAGAAATCCTGCACCAAATTTCTTGCTTACCAATTGGACTGATTTATATTCAGCAAAAGTCATTGCAATCCTAGTAACCATAACAACCTTCACATTTTGAGAGGAGCATATTTCCTTGAAGTCACTTGATACCTTGCTGGATATCAGTGTGATATGATACAGATATAACTACTTTTGCAAGTTAATTCCACAACCGTGTTTTTTTTTTTAAGTTTTGCTTTGAAAAAGTCATTTGAACATACTTTTTCTTGGTGTTGACAATACACTTATTAAAGCACATATTAAAATTGCAAGCCATTGGCTGCAGTATTCAATTTAATTAATTTACATTAAATACTGCAACCAATAGTTGTGAAAATGGCATTATTAAATCACAGAAATATGCTGTCTTCAGGACAGGGGAAATTGTTAGTGCAAGCATTGTGTCAAGACAAAGTTAATGGACAGAAGAAGTCTACACTGAAAATCCTTCATCATTTTTTAAAAATTCATGCTTTATGATATTTTACATTCTTAAAAGCATTTTATCAATGGTTTGGTAAAATAACCAATAATGGAAATATATAACTCATTTTAAACTTATCTCAGAGAGAATCTTAAAGTCTGTAATATTATTCCAGTTGTTGAATAATCAGTAAGACAAGAATTCAACTGAATAAGC